>NC_061108.1:103147134-103162134 GCF_015104395.2 Macrobrachium nipponense
CTCAACACTTCTGAAATTTACACATTTTTAACTAATCTATTAACGCCCATTCTTTCCAGTTGTTCGAGCCATCTTAAAGTAATGTGTTGCACTAAGCCATTATACAAAAATATATCTGTGCGTTCCCACCCTTCCTTCCCCTTCTCGTTGCTCGTATGATATGTGAAACCTTAATCTTTGCAGCTTTAACCTTTTTTCGTTCCGACTTTGGTTCAATAAAAAAAGGAGATTTGGTCCTTGTTTCTTTGGCGTCTCTTTTCTTATACATCCGTCACCCATGACATCTAATTCTAAAAGCCTATAGGAATCCACTGCTTACATCTTTCATCCGTCTGTATTAATATTCGTCGTTCCAGTGTCCGGGTCACAGTTGACCTTCATAACCTTATCATTGCTCATGCTTATTGTCATTTCGTGCAAAGACTTTCAAACTTCTTTAATTTCAGCTGTTTATCTCCAATCAGTACTGTGTCATCTGAAAAGATTAGCCATTCTATTCTCCATTTAACATACATTTGCTTATTTCACAATTTAGCATTAACATCTCTTACCTTCCTCATCTCTCCATCTATAAAGAATAACTGAAACCATGGAAACAACCGTTACTTGTTTCACCCCACTTTTATACCAAATGCATCTTCCTCCTTTGTTAATATTTTAGCCCATATTTTGCTTTAAAAAAAAAAAACTAATCGCTCTCAACAAATTATCTGTTCCCATTACACTTCTATGGGTTCTAGGAGCAAGTTTAGCGTTTTGACTTTACTCTCAACTGTCTCATATATCCTTTTCATACACACCTGGTCCACACATCCTCTAGCATATACAAACCTGTATGTCTGTTCTTGTATCAATCCTTTTCTCTCCTGGTCTTCTGTTTCAGTCTGATCTTTCTGTACACCTTCGCTTGTGTGCTTGGTTTTGATATGCTCCGTAAGTCTTGCAGTTACCTCTGTTACTGTTGATCATGTATGTACAAAGGAACAATTATATCTGTCCCAGTTCCTTTGGGACCTCTCCTTCTCCCGAAAAGTAATCCTTCCCTTTTTTCAACCTTGGAACTGTCCTTACATTTTTAGTATTCCAATATCCTTCCCACAAGCCATCAGATTCACAGCGTACTCTGTCATTTGCCTTTCAGTTTTTCTTCATCTTAACCCACATTTTCAGCAACTCTTTAAAATGGTCTCTCCATTCATTCAAGACTTCATCCTCTTTAGAGGGCTCCATTTATATCAATTCTGATATCCATTTTCTCATTTCTTTTGCAATCCATTCAACTTGCCGATATGCAAAGTGAGATCAGGGTTGTACTTAGAGGTCAAAGGCAAAATATAAAATTTAACCTTAACTGTAATTTTGGACAATAAACCATTGAGACTTTATTTATGGAATGCATAATCCATGAATGAATGAAGCCTTTGTATTGCTGGACATTTTGCAAATATTATATAAATTAAATTATATTTTATATATATATATATAATATATATAATATATATATATAATTATATGATAATTATATATACTATATATATATATTATATTATATATTAAATTATATATTAATATATAATTATTTATATATCTATATATATTTATTCTATATCGATTATATATTATTAATATATCTATATAGATATATATATATTATATTATAATTTATTAAAATATATATATCTATATATATATATATATATTATATTATATATATATATATATATATATCTATATAGATATATATTATATATATATATCATATAATATAATAAATATATACATATATATATTATATATAGATATATATATATATATTATATATATATATATATGCACGGTGGTGTGGTGTGTGTATTAATGTGTCTGTCACTGTCTTTTGAATGAGGTCCCACTTTGTGTCCTTCGTTCTTAGAGTTTCCCTATAAGGTCTTGCTTGTCTCGTTTGGCTGCTAGAATTTGTAATAGAATTATGAGACGCAATTTGAGCGTTGTATTTTGTGAGGTTGTTGAATGTTATAGTTGGCAGGAGAAGGATATTATGGCCGACTGTTGATGATTCCAGGATTGCTGTCACTTCTGCCGATTTCAGCTGTCTCGCCTGACCCAAGGTCCCCGGCCTGACCTATAGTGCCACAACTGAGCTTCTCATATAATACCCATCACCGCCATTACTTCTGTTTCCGCTAGATGTGGTTTCATTTGGAACTCGGGTGCTGTACTTCGTCAGATCCACCTTGATAAAGGCCGTTCATGTTTAGTGCATCAGAAATGCTCGTATGCGTACCACCACGTCAGCTTCCTACAGGCTGACGTGACCGCACTTGGAATCTCCCTCATTGAAAGTATTCAATCTAGGCAGGTCTGATCTGTATCATTTGTAGGTCTTACTTTTTTTTTTAGCTTATCAGTTTCCACATAAACTTTACAGATCATTTGTAATAGTAACAGTCATCATTATCAGTCACCAAAGTAAGGATCCATATCTTTCGTGAAATCTCAGCATGATTAAACCCCCTAGAGTCTAGACATCCCTCCCTCTCAGCATCTGCATCTGCGTCCCGCAAGAGATAGAGGTGTCAGTGCACCTCACGTGGTGGACTTTAGGCAAAACTGGAAGGTGTTGCAGCCTCCAGTTGGACCCTACTTGTAGCCACTTTTCAACTTTTTATTGTATCTCCATTCCTACATCCTTTCTTCAAAATTGCTGTCCAACACCTCGAACTATCACTTCATCGTGCAGTTGTAGGGGTTTTCTCCAACTTTTACCTTTAGAGACTTGTGCTTTATCTCCTTTAACTGCTGGATCTCTTCTATCTTGCTGTGCAACCACTCCTCCATAGCCCGCTTTTCCCTGTCTGTGTGTTGACGGACGAGATGCCCCAGTGCTTGGTTTGGTCACTTAGGTCCTTGGTTTGGTAGCCGCATTTTCATAAACCAAATCAAATCGAACACCTGCAGTGTCATCCTTTTATCTAGATTCATGTTGGAGCTTTAGTAATTGCTGCTGAATGTTCACCTGGCATGCTGGGAATATCCCATTATGTACCCCCAAAACATTACTCACTGGTGACCATGTTCCTGTTAAGATTGATCCGTTTTGTAATTATTTTTCAAGAAACCTGTCTTCACGTTTTGGTTTACAGTTTTAAACGAACTAAATAAAAATTCTGTAAGTTCTTTCAAATATAATTGAATTCGTATTCTGTGAAAGTATTTTATGTCATAATTTGAAAAAGGCTGTTTGTATCCTTATAAAACTTTCTCATACTTCACAGAAGTTTCTTGAAGTTACAGATAACCATTTACATGATCGGTGTCTCATCGTCAGCAGACAGAGTCAACGGTTTGGGGGAAGGAGTATGTTTCCTTTTGACCAGACTTTTATTGGTGAAAATGCCAAACAAATATTTTGTTCTCGCTTCGGAATTAACACTTACTGACCAAGGCTGTTTTTTGTGTGCATTATTGAGTAAAAGTTTTCTTAGTTTTCTTGACCAAAATCCATTGATGATCTACTAGACTCCTTGAGAGTCTCATCGTGTGCCCAAGCCTCCAATTCGACGCTGACACTTCGTCAGTAAATAGAGGCATTTATTGACTTAGGATATATTATGAGTATGTCATCATCCCCAACCAAACCTTACC
Organism: Macrobrachium nipponense; assembly: GCF_015104395.2. Lineage (NCBI taxonomy): Eukaryota > Metazoa > Arthropoda > Malacostraca > Decapoda > Palaemonidae > Macrobrachium > Macrobrachium nipponense. The sequence goes on from NC_061108.1 coordinate 103,150,780, forward strand.
GGATCCAACCCTTTAGTTTTCCCCGTGTTAACACCACCAGAGTGTAGTATTGTCTTCATTTTTCGCTTTATAATTGGGTGCATGTTTGGTAAATGCAGTAATTTGTACTTTTATTTCTTTGCGATTGTTGTCGTGCCGTAGAAATATATCATTAGGCAGACATTACAAAGTCAGTGTTTGGCCCGTCACAGGTATGTCACACTTTCCGGACAGAACTGATAATGTTAAAATACTCGTAGTGTGAAACTTTGTTTCGTTTTCTCTTAATTACCGTCGTCATAAACTTTCTCATACATTTTGCTCATTATAGAAGGCAGATAATATATGGCGTTACAGGTAACCTAGGATGATTGCCTGACATGAGGTAAAATCTGTAGTACATGGCAGACTCTTTCCCCGACAATATTTCAGCTACACCCACTGTATACTGACTTCCGAAGCCGAGTTAATATTTCTGTTAATTCCAGAAGCAATAGGTTACAGCCACAGTAGTTCAGTTCCTTATGTAATATTGAAAGCTTTTATGAAGTTTTCTTTACATCATTAAGAGAGATCGTGTGGATTACCCGTGGAAATTGTCAATGAAGGTTTCTTAGTTAGAGTAGCCGGTTTATTGTTAAATTTTATGATGGGGTCAAGCTGAGGTAGTTTTATATCGTATGAATGTGTTTATTAAGGCATGAATTCATTCTTGAGGCAGGAAATCACGAATCCTGAAATGTCAGATGAAGGATCTGTGAAGGTCCTACAAAAACAGATGCTTAGAACGTGGTTTGAATTGGGATATTTGTGCAATCATAAAGAACTTTTATTATTAGGTTTGATGTTTGATTCTACTAGTTCATGGTTTTCCTAACTAGAAGATTAGTGCAGTAGTGGTTTTATCTACGGTTGAAGGATTGAGTTTCCTTCTTAAAAACGTTCTGTTAAGAGTCTTGGTTACCTTTTGTCATGAACACTTTTTTTGAGAGACGATCAACAAAATCCAGTCAGATTCATTATTGTCAGTAGCTCATGATATTTAGCAAATTCAAGCACGTTTCTCATTTTTTACATTGTATTTCAGAGATTTTCAAAGGTAATAGTACAGTGATAGTCTGGTGTTATAGCATGGTCATAAAGCTGTTACTTTTAGAATAGTTTGAAATTTTGTTAAGTATTACAAGGTTTAGAAGTAGATTTCAAAATTGACATTTACTGTGTGTCATCTTGGAATCTGGTTAGCCCCGTAACATTTTCATGATATTTTCGTAACATTTAATTTTAATAACTATAAAGTTAACTTCTAAAATAGGTTATTATATTACTCATTGCTTTAAGTCAACTACTCAAATAGGTTATTGTATTACTCATTGCTTTTATAATTATGAAATATTGGTAAATTGAACTACGAAAAAAAGTGTTCCGCGTGACTTATGTATACAATTTTGATTTTAAATATTACAATTATGATCCTATATCTTACGTAACGTGATATATACACCGTATGTGTTCTCGGCGTTACTGTTTGTCGCCGTATATGGCAGATGATTATATTCATTTTTAGTTTTAAAATATTGCCGCGTCACGTGTGATATTTTGAAGTCGCACGAATAAGGCTGAGTTTTCATACGTATCCGGTTTTCGTCTCCTGATAGAGAATGTGAAAGGAAATGTCAGTCACAGTTGACAACAGCAGCCTCTATGCCTTTGTTGTCTCTTCTTCTTCGGAATGTTGACTCAGAATTATTGCTCGATTACTTTTGAGTATCGAACTCTCCATTTTTCTGCTAGTTGTTTGCTCCGATTGGTTTTGTCATCCTAAGTTGGGTTGACTTTGCTCTGGTAGATTAGTCAATGTCAGGTAGTCTGAGCTTGCCTTGATTGATTTCGTCATTGTAAGTTGGTGTGACTTTGCCCTGAATGATTTCTTCATTATAAGTTGGTGTGACTTTGCCCTGATTGATTTCGTCATTGTAAGTTGGTTTGACTTTTCTCTGATTGAGTTTGTCATTGTAAGTTGGTGTGACTTTTCTCTGATTGATTTCGTCATTGTAAGTTGGTGTGACTTTTCTCTGATTGAGTTTGTCATTGTAAGTTGGTGTGACTTTGCGCTGATTGATTTCGTCATTGTAAGTTGGTGTGACTTTTCTCTGATTGAGTTTGTCGTTGTAAGTTGATTTGACTTTTTTCTGAGTTTGTCATCGTAAGTTGGTTTGACTTTGTGCTAATTGATTTTGTCATTGTAAGTTGGTGTGACTTTGCGCTGATTGATTTTGTCATTGTAAGTTGGTTTGACTTTGCAGTGGTTGAGTTTGTCATTGTAAGTTGGTGTGACTGCGCTGATTGATTTTGTCATTGTAAGTTGGTTTGACTTTGCAGTGATTGATTTCATCATTGTAAGTTGGTGTGACTGCGCTGATTGATTTCGTCATTGTAAATTGGTCTGAGTTTGACTGTTTTTACCATTGTAGGTTACTGTGAGTTTGATTTTGCCTTTTTTAGCTTATTTGAGGTTGCTTTGATTGATTTTGTCGTTACAGACAGTTGAGAGGTTCTGTCTTTCTTCTCGCAGTATTGCAGCCTGATAGTGTTTTTTATGTTTCTCTTAGTCAATCTATTGCAAAAGCCATTTACATTTCTGTCTGGAAGTGATTTTCGTCCTACATGGCAAGTCACAGAGCTTTCCATGGCGCCATCAGCTCTTGAAGAAGAGGGCTCATTACTACCCCCCCCCCCCCCCCCCCAAGCTTTTTACATTACCTTTGATGCCCATATACCACGCTGCCCACTTTTTAACGAGCCTTGTTTCCCCTTAAATGAAAACGAAATGAAATCTGATGTCTGGTCAAATCACGTGCCCAAACTAGAAGCAGATGAAGGGCACTAGCGTCACGGCTGGTACCACATGATAAGACCCTTCGGCCCGCTTGAGCCGTGCAGCTGTCACAGCTGCTGCTGCTGCTGCTGCTTTTCTTCCATAATCATTTGCACGCCGTCCTCACGTGCTGGTAATATCGTTATGGATCTCGTGCATCGAATACCGTCTCCCGAATCTTCGGCGTTTAGCGGAAATGACTTCGTCTTCTGTGTGCTTCCCTGGAGACAACACCCACGTTCTTTTCTTGTTGTTAATTATCTTATCTCTCTCTCTCTCTCTCTCTCTCTCTCTCTCTCTCTCTCTCTCTCTCTCCGTGCCTCCTTTGTTTCTCAAGCAGTCGAGACATCGCTTCCGCTTTTAGACTTGGTATTCATTGCTCTTTCCTCTCTTATTCTCTGTCACGTACATACACAATATATATATATATATATATATATATATATATATATATATATATACACATATATATACCAAGTATGTATATTTATTCATATATATACCTATATGTTTTATGTATATATATATATATATATATATATATATATATATATTGTATTTATATGTTTATATTTATTATATTGTATTGTGTGTGTAGGTGTGTGTACCTGTCTGACTGTTTGTTTCAGTATTTGATTTTGAAGTACCCTGTATACACGCGCACATGTGTGTTTCCTTACGAGAGAGGAGACTTCCTTATGCAGTCTACGAGGCATTGAACAGTTTTTCTTCGGTTTATGCATTTCTAAGGTCATATTAAAATGCCGTGCAGGATATTTCAAAGAACTTTTGTTAAATGAAGTAACCCACTTGTACTGGACGCTTTGTTACCTGCAAGATTGTAGCTCTCTCTCTCTCTCTCTCTCTCTCTCTCTCTCTCTCTCTCTCTCTCTCTCTCTCTCTCTCTCTCTCTCTCTCTCTCTCTCTCTCTCTCTCTCTCTCAAAACATTGTAAATTGGGAATTACTTACTAGTACGAACGTGAATGTTTTGATGCTATTGTTTCTCTTATAGTCATCAAATGCGTGAACTGTTTCTTTGCGTTTACGGAATCGTCTTTTTTGCACTTCTTTCCTTTTTGAATTTTATAATAGCAACATTAACACGTGGTGGGGCCAAATAAGAATAAAACGGAGAGAGGACCGTCATTTTGATTTTGTCTGACGTATTTAACGAATTGCCTATGAACTACTAGTAAACCAGTCTTCTGTCCTACTGTTATCAGAAGGAGCTGCTTGTGTAGTACGTAATTATATACCTTAGTAAACACGTATGTTTGCTGTGGGACTAAATGAGAGATAGTATTAATTGATTATTCCTGTTAGTTTACGAGACGCGCATATTAGGGTGGCTTTCAAGATTACCGACGCATATTTCCTACAAGACGTGTGTGTGTAAAATTGTATATTATATATATATATATATATATATATATATATATATATATATATATATATATATATATATATATATATATATATATATATATAATAAGGTAATACAAGAAAGACTCATAAGTGCTGGCAAACTTCTGCCTTGTTGCAGAAGCGATTGTAAATAAAGCGTGAAAAAATGCCAGCCTAGTCCACGCTCTAGGCAATTTAGAACTGTTTTTGATTTAACTTTTATTATACAGTGGATTCCCAACAACTGAATGAGAAAAAAACCTTTCAAAAAATATAATTTTATCAAAATTATTTTTTATTCCTGTCACTCGCTTCAGCAGCAGAAAACAAAATAAGATAGTCGGATATTTTTGGCTTTCATAGAAGGAACCATTCTGTAATTTAGTAAAAAAAAATATATATATATATATATATATATATATACATATATATATATATATTATAATAATATATATATATAGATATATATATATATATATCCATAATGGATTCCCAACAACTGAATGTGAAAACAACCTTTTAAAAAATATAATTTTATCAAAATAATTTTTTATTCCTGTTACTCGCTTCAATAGTACAAAAAAATAAGATAATCGGATATGTTGGCTTTCATAGAAGGAACTATTCTGTAATTTAGTAAAAATTAATATACATAGATATATACATATACATACTTACAGGTGAAGTATTGATATTTTGAATTTAAAGCCATACGTGTATGTGACAAGAACACACAATCACACACAGTGTGTGTTTATGTGTGACAATCACACACACAGTGTGTGTTTATGTGTGCATGTCTGTATTTATACACACACATACACACACATGCAAAAGAGAAAGATTTAGAGAAAGGTGACTGACTGTAGGAAAAGAGAAAGTAAGAGATGTTTTGTTGGAGGTTGCGAACGAGGCATCGAGAGATGTGTCGAGTCCCGAGTTGACTTTGGTGACAAAGCACATTTTGGTTCTCTCTCTCTCTCTCTCTCTCTCTCTCTCTCTCTCTCTCTCTCTCTCTCTCTCTGCGATTTTGGTCGCACACGCATCATTTGTCACGCAATATCGCACCGTTGGTTTATTTGTTTTTCCGATACTTTTTTAATTGTGCCCAAGAATTGCAGATCTTTATGATGTATTTATGTCTACTTAGGATGAATGTACCTTTTTTTTTCTCGTTGAGTAACTTTTGATGTTTATGTGTTCGGTTCAATGTCAACATCCCTAAATTGCCGAAATGTTATTTAAATTGCCGGACTTTATGCTATAGTTTAGGATAGGATATTTATGATTTATTTATTAGACTGAAAATTTAAAAGAATAAATAATGTGCATGTTAAACAGTACTGAACAATTATCTCTAATAATTTATATCGTATTTATTTTAATTTTCGTTGGTAAAACAAGTTTCTATCTGACCGTAGACTTTAGCACGCGGTCCGCGTAAGCTGGAGGTCGGATCACGCCTTATCTTTTCTTCACGATGTCTTTCTTCACTTTAGGGGGTATGTATGCAACAAACCCCCCAGAGATGAGGTTGCTAGCCGCTAGGTCCTCTTCTTGGTATCAACTCAGATCTGGGAACAATTGATGGCTTCAGGCTGGGCTTCGAACTGCTACTTGATCATTGCCAGGTGATGAGATTGAGAATTTCGATCTTTAGACAATAGTTGAAATATTAGAAATTCATTATTTAATTCTGTGAATAAATCACGTAATTCTGTGTATATGACTCATTTGAGTTCTATAACTAGGTATTGGTCTCTATGAAATTGCCAAAAAGGCCGAGAATTTTTTTTTTTAACTTATTAGTTAGCTTGTTATATTGTAAAGTGGCTTTAGGGCTGAATTCATTTTTGGATTTGTCATTGAAAGGAATATCATATAATTTAGAAAGTTTATCCGCCTTCAATTATAGAAGTTACTGGGAAAAGTTAAACTTTTATGCATTTTAACACACTGAGCCTTTTGAATGAATACTTTGGGAATATCTGTAAAAATTATAAATGTTATTGACTTGTTTATGTATTTATTAATTTACTTATTTATATACATATGCACTTGAACCTTTTCAAGAAATGAAGTAGAGGAGACACTGCCAAAACACTCACTAATTCATGAATTTGATAATGATCACAAGTATTGATCACCGCGAGATTTTTTGATGGACGCAGCATATACTGAACAGGTTTAACTTTTCAGTTGAATCTTAAGAATATAGTTTACAGTATCTAACTGGGATTTTCCCCCACCCCCCCAAAAGAGAGAGAGAGAGAGAGAGAGAGAGAGAGAGAAAGCGCGCAAAGACAGAGGATGTTGGTTTGCATTGCATGTTGTTAATTAGATATGTAACCACTGTAATTTCATTCCTTGAATTCCTTAAAAGATTTACGCATTGATTTTTATTATTTGTGTGGAGTCCGCTAGTTGGCCGTGAGGTATGTTTACGTAATTTTTTTATTGTCTTTTTAAGTTTAAGTCTAACTGTCTTGCTTTACCGTTGCATGTGATAGGAATTTAGTTGAAGTGAATATTATTTTCGACCTTGCGTCAGACTTTTCATATCTACCATATGCACGTTTTGAATAATGTTTTCCCTTTGTATTAGGATAGGGTAGATTTGGATGAGATGCGACTATTACCTGGCTGAGCAGTAAATAAGGATTTTGAGACTAGGGAGAGAAAGAGAAAATTACATTTACTCAAACATTGGTAAAACTCGTTGGAAACCTTTGGTCTTTAGATAAGCATATATAGTGCAGCTCTTCGAGTGAGTGACTGAAAGGTTATGCTTGTACTGACGCTTTGAATATCCTGTGTGTGCGCGTGTGTGTGTGTGTGTATGTGTGAGTATCGCGCATTTGCATACAAAGTTGAGGTTTTTTCAGTCATCTCTTTGTTTACACGGTTGTGCCGTGATACTGATGAGTCACCGTAATGATAGTGTATTTATGCAAGTAAACCTACATATAAAGGAAACGCAGTAATATTAATCCTTGTTATTGAGGTTGTTGCAAGAATATTATAACTGTTATTGAACTCTTATTATTTCTGATGGCGTTGTTGTATCTTAGAACACAATGCTCATACTTGATTCAGATATATATTATATATATATATATATATATAAATATATATATATATATATATATATATATATATGTATGTATGTATATATAAATAATGTGTGCGTGCGCGCGCGCAAGTTTAATGAATTAAGAAGCTCTAATTGTTATGTATTGTATCATTATTTGATTCAATCGCTGAATTATTGCTTTCATTTAGTCGAATGTATAGACATGTGTAAAGGCTTAGACAAGTGGGGTCATTTTGTCCTTATCCAATTCTGATGTGAAAAGGACTATTTGAAAATGCCGATTAATGTAAACGCCTTTTCCCCGTATGACGTAATCTAGTACAAGTTGGCGAATGCCGTACCGGATGCCATGGTGTTCAGGACTTGCACGGAACAATTCACCGAATTTTTTTTCTTCTTTTTTTCCCTTTTTTCTTTTTTTTCCTTTTTTTATTTTTTCCTTTTTTTTCTTTTTTCCCTCTCTGAAAGCTTTTTCTATTTGAATGGTTGTATGTATGTGTAGGGTTTCGAATTTCGATTGGCAGCGTTGAAATATGCTTAATGTATTAGCAGGTAAGGTTACCAACAAAAATAAATAGGTAATGTGGCAACTCATGTGGAGATCTGTATCAGTGTTGGCGAAAAAATAATCTGGCGCTGTTTTGTCTCCTTGTCACGTCGAGCCCTTTTATTATGACTGTTTCACGGTTGTTCGTATTCCGTGGATTTACTCGTACTTATTGTGTATGAGAGAGAGAGAGAGAGAGAGAGAGAGAGAGAGAGAATATTTCCTGATATTATCGGTTATAAACCGAATGTTCTTGTAGGTTGAAGGTGAGGTTGTTAGGGACATTTGCGTTTGAGAGTTGATATTGAAATTACCAGATATACAGCGTCATGTTGTGATTGGAGCGCCTCAGTGGCGTGATCGGTATGGGCTTGGCTTTCCACCTCAGTGGCCGCGAATTCGATTTTCGGGCATTCCTCTGAGGGGTTAGAGATGTGTATTTCTGGTGATAGAAGTTCACTCTCGACGTGGTTCGGAAGTCACGTAAAGCCGTTGGTCCCGTTGCTGAATAACCAATGGTTCGATGCAACGTAAGGTCACCATACAAACAAACACACAAACGTTGTGATTGGTGACCATAGTCATTGCGACGCTTAATAAAAAAAAAAATGAATTCCTTCCTACATCACCAGTACTAAATACAAGGCGTCACACGAAGGGAAGGCCGCCGCCACGCAAAGGCCGAGTTGTTCCAATTATTTGGTGTTTTTCTTTCGAAATATCGCCTTCTAAAATGTGATGGTGAATTCTGAAAGGTTTCGGACAATGTCAGTCGGGGGAGAAGAATTTCGAGTACGTAGTTTCTTGGAAAACTGGGGAGGACTTGTTATAGCTAGAATTGATGGCGTACTCTTATTTTTATTTATTTATTTTTTTACTCCAACATCACCAGCTTCACCTCATCATTTTCGCTCTAGTAGCTTTTTTACTTTTTATATCTTTTTTCTTGGTAATCAGACTTTAGTAGAAATAATGCCTTTAAATATTTCTTTCTTGATTTTTTTTCTTCTTGGTCAACAATATTGTAGGAATAATGTCTTTCAATGTTATAATTTACTATGGAGAATTTGTCTTCACTCTTCTTGGTATGTTATAGAGGACCGAATAAGGTTGATGTTCTCCGAGTCATGTATTTCCGGAGGTGCTGTCTTGTGATCTCTAGCAAATTGCAGATTAATTAGGGAGTGAATTTTCATGCAGAACCTATGTAAAGGATTGATAATGGCCGCTTCTGGAATGTTTTTCTAAAAAAAAATGGAGGGTTGGCTTTTTCACAATGGCTGTGTTCTAGTACAATGTTAATGTTATTGTTTCCCTCACCTTTGCTTTATCTTTTCGCCTATGTATATGTACAATAAATAATAATGATTAAAACTCGAACACTGAGTTGGAAGACTTTTTAATAATAATATATGGATTTATAAGTTTATTCTTGTCTAAATTATTTAACGACTAAATTCCTCATATCAGGTCTTAGAGTCATAGAATTTGAAATCGTATTTGAAAGTAGTCTATTATTCCTGTTACTTTTGGACGTTAGGCAATTAATGCCAACTCAGGTGCGCGTAACTCAAAATAGCGCAGTCCGGGCGGGTGGCGGATCTCCTCTTGGGTATATGGGCATCGATTTTGGGGTGAAGGCTTCGTCTTCCTCGCTCCTGAGACATCGGTCGCCCTCTGGTGGTGCTTAGCACTTTGAAGGGAAAGACGAACTCCCTCTCTTTTAGGTGGAATTTTAATATATGATTGTCCAGATGGAACTATGTTCATATGAGACTCTCTCTCTCTCTCTCTCTCTCTCTCTCTCTCTCTCTCTCTCTCTCTCTCTATGATTCTATTTTTCTTTTCCCTCTGAATATTTCTTTTTCTGTAAGGAATATAAGATCTCTCTCTCTCTCTCTCTCTCTCTCTCTCTCTCTCTCTCTCTCTCTCTCTCTCTCACCAAGAGGTGCTCCTATGAAAAAGATTGAGTGGGCACCGAAAGGAGAGTAACTTCAGACTTCTTGTTGTCGGTTAGGTAACAGAGATCATTGACTCGTGATGCTATTAAATTCAGTGGCACTCTTCTCTCGTGTGGGCACCGACAGCGCCAGGAAGGACTCTCTCTCTCTCTCTCTCTCTCTCTCTCTCTCTCTCTCTCTCTCTCTCTCTCTCTCTCTCTGTTAATATATGTATTTTAATACTGTACATTGTAATTTTCTTTACTGTATATATATATATATATATATATATATATATATATATATATATATATATATATATACATACAGGCATGCATTCATATACAGACATATTTTCTATTTGTCTGTATGTATTATGTATGTATGTATATATATATATATATTATATATATATATATATATATATATATATATATATATATTAATTCATAAGTTATTCTTGTATTACATGCTGATATTAGCACATATAAAATCTGTGCGCTGTATTTTAGGACAATTGCAATACCTATGCATTAACAATAGCTATAGGTAAGGTTTATGTTTTTCAAGAAAGCGAACGTTCATGATATCCTGAGGTTGAACAGTAATTAATAATCTCACTGGTTGAATATAAAATGAAAAATATTATTGGCTTAATATAAAATTTGAAATATTCTTTTCATATTAAGTATACTTACACAAAGGATAGAAAAGGATTTTGAATTGATATAAGTTAAGGTGGCATAGCGTTGGCGATACCCAGTTTCAAATATCTTCAGAAATACTGTGATATTGGTCTTTATTATTATTATATAATATGATTTCAAGTATAACATGAAATACATTCGCTTTTACACCGCATGCCTCTCTATGATCATTGCAACCTGGTGTTTGGCGTCATTCGTTCAAATAAATTTCATGTTGAACAATTAATTTTTGTCTAAAGTCTTCTCGCGTCATTTCTTATTTGGCTTAGGAAGGCTACGCAGTGTTTGACTACCCGTTATGATGAGTATTACTGTACATGTCTATGATTTTGTTCTTTCCCGATTTTACCTTCAATTTAGTGGCATGTGTGACGTATGCCAGTGAATTTGTGCTTGTCTTGGTTTCTCTTAGTTTAGCGGTAAATTTCTCTGTAGTATATGTTTGTCATATCTGTCAGAACTAAGGCTGCTTTTGTCATGAGTAAACGACATTTTCCTCCGGCGGCCAGGAGGAATCATTAAGAAAAGTGGGGCCGGGCGAAGTTGTAGACGTCTAAAAGGTTCCTATCGATTATCTGTGTCGTTAGAGCAACAAGTTCCTTTTTCCATCCTCCCCTTCTAACGTCATTTTTTTACGACTGGTAAAGAGTAATAGTATGTCCTCGAGAGGGTAAGTTACGAGTCTCTCTCTCTCTCTCTCTCTCTCTCTCTCTCTCTCTCTCTCTCTCTCTCTCATACTGTTGTTTCCGCTTCTCCCAGGTGCTTTGCTGTTGATGATAATCCAATGAGCTGAAAGGAAAGGAGC
>NC_061108.1:103164634-103194634 GCF_015104395.2 Macrobrachium nipponense
TGTAATAAAGATTCAAAGTTTTGGCTTTGTGTGTGTGTACAAGAGGTGTATTTACACAAAGAAATGTGTAAAATGTCATCGTCATCGTCATGTGTGGGGTGTCTATCGGTGGCCTCCAACATTAATTTTCTGGACGTTGTTTTGGGGAAGAGGCTCAAGGGAGCGGGAGCGGGAGCGTGTGAGTGCGTGCGTATGTTTTATACATGTCCGGGGGCTCGATGTTTTGGGTTGCACAGATTAATGCCAGGACTTTATTCAACCTCATGTTCCTGTTCAACCGTTGCCTGGGTTTGGGCAAGATGGCCGGCATCGGGAGACGGGGGAGGGGAGGTGGTGGTGGCTCTCCTCACCTGACACTGCCTACCCTTCCTTCTTCGCCTTCTTAACCTCTCTCCTGTTCGTTCCCCCGGACATCATAGCTCCTGTTTTAAGGAGGAATACCGCCGGCTCCGTCTAGATTTTTTTTTTTTTTTTTTTTTTTTTTTTTTTTACGGAGTATCTTTGTATGGAAGTTAAAACTGGTGGTTTATTTAGATTAGACAAAACTTTGGGATTGCGAGCCCATAGGAACTTTTTATATTAGATAATATTGAAGTCTTGTTATGGTGTACGGTACACACACACACACACACACACACACACAACACACACACACACACACACAACACACATATATATATATATATATATATATATATATATATATATATATATATATATATAAAATGCCATTCTGTCTTCTGGTATTGGTAGCCTCTCCTAAAGAAATGTTAAGATTTATCGAAGTCTAAAACAGGTGCATAATGTTATTTACAAGTTACTAACGCTACTGATGTTTTTTGGAGTCTGAGAAGGCTGAGTAATATCAAACCTGGTAGTTGTGAGGCTGTGGCATGTTTAGATCACTATCCAGGACCGTTACAATGTTAGACTCTCTCTCTCTCTCTCTCTCTCTCTCTCTCTTCTCTCTCTCTCTCTCTCTCTCTCTCCAATCAGGTGGGTGGGTCTTTTCCAGCCTCTGTATCTAGGTGCTTTTATTTACTGATATTATTGTTGTTGTCTTCTAGGACCTAGATATACATATGATGGAGAATTTCCAATTTGTAATCTTTATAATCAGTTATCATCACTCTTATTTTTGTTATTTCTGACGTAGTGATTATTGCTATTAGTATTGTTAGTGCAATAGGGTCTTTTGTGTGTGTGTAAGCGTTATGAAAATAAAAATGCATGGCTGTCTGGGCAAGTCATTACCAATGACGAACGACTTTTTCTTCCACCTTGTGTTTTGCTTCAAAAGCTGGAGTTCGCTTGGGGGAAAGGACGGACGTATATATCGGCTAATCATTGTTGTCGTTGTTGAATCAATTTGCTCTCCACGATACGTGCTTGCTATCCATATTTCATCTTTATGACGGTGGAACGACCATAATTATTCACTATTGTCCTCATTCATAATTGAGGCTGCAATTAAGCGAATTGCTCTTATCTTCAGGAGGGATGTCTGGATCGCTAAGCTCCCTCCGCGGCACTCCTCCTCCTCCTCCTCCTCCTCCTCCTCCTCCTCCTCCTCCTCTCCTCCTCCTCCTCCTCCTGTCTCTTGTCTTCAGTTTGATTTTTCGTCGTTGTCTGGTATTGGTTTTTTCCTTTATCATTCACAGGAGTTCTTCAAAAGAGTGGGTAAGCTTGAGACTCATTACCTCCCCTAGACTTCTTGTTGGTGTTACGTTGAATTTAGCTTTGCTTGCGACAGTTTTGTGTCAGAAAGCAAACGACAGAATATTACAGTGATTCAACCAAATTCTTACTTGTAAGTGTACATCTCGCTTAAACTATTTTCATGCCAGTACCTTTCAATCTTGGTGAGTTGTAGTCTGTCATTGACAAATACCCTCTTGGACACGATTTTGAATACGATATTTTACGATGTCTATACGACCATAGGAATCCGTTTGTTCGATATGAAACTTGCAGTAACCACAACGACGGTTCTTGCTCACTTCCTGGTATGTCCTGGCCATTCGTACCACATATTGAATGTATCTTTCAAAATCGTCGCCAATTTCCACAACAAGATTGCACACGAATGTGCACGAAACAATCCCAACACTGAAATTGTGCACAAGACACTACTACGAAACCACGTTTACACTAAAGACAGACAGGACGATCTCCGAAAATTGCAGTAAGAATCACATGGCGACTTGCAGCACTCTGAGTCGGTGCTAATTGTTGGAAGAGTCGGAAAAATAGAAGCTGAGCTTCAGTATCCCTTTAGTAAGTTTTAGTAGCACCCCTGTAGCGGAGTAGCGCCGCCATCCACCTTGCATGGTGCACCGTAGGCATTATTAAAGGGGTCCCTAGCTGCATACAGTTTTTAGCCTTTTACTTTACCTCCTTACCCGCATCCTATCTTCAGTCTAGCTGTCCAGCAACTCTTACAGTCACTCCTTATTACAACTGGAGGGTTTTCTTCCTGTTCCACCTTGAGATCCTTGTACTTCATTGTTTGTATTCTCTGGATCGCTTTGCCTTGCTGTCCAGCCACTCGAACTCCCTCTTCTCGGTGTCTGGAGCGCTGAATAGCCTGACGTGCCCCAGTGCTGTGCTTGGCTCGACAGCATCAAATTTCAGAAATCAAAACACTTCAGAAGCAGGGTTGAAATGACGATTAACTTGACAAGGTATTTCCTGTTATTTATGCTTTGGTTAATATAGGGTTTGACATTTGAATCGTATCTTGGGCAGAGTCTTGCCCATCAATCTAATTTGCTGCGATTCATTCATGCCTGTATTTTATGCAATGATTTATGCCTGTATTTTATGCAATGATTTATGCCTGTATTTTATGCAATGATTTATGCCTGTATTTTATGCAATGATTTATGCCTGTATTTTATGCAATGTTTTATGCCTGTATTTTATGCAATGATTTATGCCTGTATTTTATGCAATGATTTAGCAATTGATGCTCAATTCGTTGGTTGAGTTCCGATAAATCATAATGATAATAGCATTCTTTAGACCTCTTTCATCTTTTGAATTGAATTTATAAAATATCTAAATGTCTAAAGTTTTCCCTACGTTAATAAAAGTAAGAGATAGAGAGAGAGAGAGAGAGAGAGAGAGAGAGAGAGAGAGAGATTCCTGAGTAGAAATAATTCATTTTAATGAGCTGGTACCTCATTCCAGGATACAAAGGGGTTTCTTGTATTTGCTGCCGCATTTTCTTTATTTATAGACGGAGAATTTCACAAAGCCTTCGATTCACAAAAGAAAAAACTAATTTTAGAATATCCTTAGGTTTTCAGAGTCGAGTTCTCTCACATGATCCTTTATGTAAGGATAGAATTAGAGAACGGAATAAACGGACGTTTTATAGTATTACTTTACAGAGGAATGAGTCGAGTGCCTAATGGCGGCGTTGTTGCATTGGCATAACTATTTCTGTATATCTTGAAGGAAAGTGTAGGTTGTATATCTTTGTATTTGAAAGAGAGCGCAAGAGAGTTAGAGTGTTGCTCAGTGCGCCTTTGCACCAGTGAACGTAATAATGATAATGATGGTGATGATGACGGCCGTGTGCCTCACAATTCCCTCAGCTTTGGAGGTGCTCATTAAGCCCACCTCTGCTCCTCCCCCCAGCTTTCCTCCGTCGTCTTGAATTATGCCACTGTTTGAATTCTTGCTCGAACCCTGATACATACTGCTCCTCCAGTGTGCGCATGTGCATTCGGTGGAAGGCATGTATGCACGTAGAGTTCATGACCAGGAGGATGGATGTTTATTGAGGAATGTGGTGTACGTTGGGCAAGGTGGACTTTTTCTTCTCCTCTTCCCCCTCGCACCCTAGTCCTAGACGTAAGGGTCTTATATTCCTGTCACATTATGTTAGGTAGCGTTCGGGAGGGATCATCATTGTTATATAGTTTTCGGATACCAAGATGGATAGAACACCAATTGTTGTTGGTCTGATAACAAAAATGAAATGTGTTAATACCTTTGTTTCGTGTGAACTGATTTGTGGTTAACCCCTAAAGTTTGCAAGCTATCTAGAGAAATGTGAGCCCATTAGCATATCATACAGCCTTGGAGAAGCCTCTTGTACACAGCCCATTTTTTTTTTTTTTTTTTCGAAACCTGAAACCGGATTTGTACTTTTGTAGAGGAGACGCAAAGATTGACACTCACATGGCGGTGCTAAAGTAATTCTAGCTTGCAAATGAGAATGTAACTCATTGTTAATATGGAAATCTATAGATTCAACTACATCAAGCAGGACTTGAGTAAAAGGAGAGATTCCGTGCTTTCAGGAACACTACGCTCCACGGTGACGGTGAATTGGCTTCTGAAAAACGCAAGAAACTCGTGCAGTCAATAAAAAAAAAAAAAAAAAAAAAAAAAATCCCTTTGGAGTATGATGCTATTTTCTAGGAAATTTGAAATTTTGGGAAATAACAGGACGTTGATCCTGCTGTCTACAATTCCCTGTCAGTGGATGGCACCAATTGAGATTTAATCAATCTCACCGTAGTGTTTGGCGATTATGATGCGTGGGTAAACATGAGGTTTGACAAACACGTTTGATAATGCGTGGGCCCCGTGAGCGATTATTGTCGGCGACACTCGGTCTAGGTCTAGATGTTCAGGTAGCCTAAAGCTTGTGTTTGAGACGTTACTTCATAATATTATCATACCAATATGGATTTTTTTTGACGTTTTATACAACCGACAATTTAAATTGTACCACTTCTTTTACAATGAACCTACGCCAAATGACAATAGCTCTGTCGAGTCTTCATGAATGGTTTGCTGTTAGTTCAAGAAATTCTTATTTTGCTGAGGAGATTCCATTCTTGCATTCACAAGCCTTACTTTGGTGAATAATATTTTGTATTTACAGACCTTTGATTCAACTGAGATTGGTAACTCAAATTTAGGATGCGCACACTGACCTGTATGCTCGCTTTGAAATAAACAAAATTGTAAATAGATGTCGCGTTTTATTGTGAATTCTATTTGAATTTGGTCTATTTTTGAAATTAGATCTTAATAGAGAGAGACGTTGTGTTTGGGAGATGAAACCTACAGCCCCCCCCCCGCCCCCCCCCCCCCCCCCCCCCCCCTCTCTCTCTCTCTCTCTCTCTCTCTCTCTCTCTCTCTCTCTCTCTCTCTCTCTCGAACAAGTAGAATGCTCCCCAGATGAGATTGGAATATCAAAAACCGTCTTGCCTACAAATGTATTTTTTTTTTACGGTTTTATCCGATCATGTGCATTGCGTAAGTAATGGGTAGGCTGAAGTATATGAAGTTCTCATATATAGACTGGAAGCACTTTTGGTATCGTAGTTTTCCACAATTCTCAATAATAGCATTTCGTAACTTCAGTTTGCCTTTAGTGTTCTGGAGTGACGTTATCCATACCCGGATGTCAAACATGGTCATTTTCAATAGAGGACGTTGTGCGACCTCATTTTTGCATTTCTACTTTCAATTGAAAGTTCAAGATCTATCCGATTCACTTCTCTTTTTAAACTCGATTCCATTTCCACATGTATGACGTTCAATAATACACTTGAACTGAGGCGGTCATAAATGGAGCGTGTTTACCTCTCTTTGTAAGAGAGAACTGAATGTTGTACGAGAGTAAGAAACAGTTTTAAGAAAAATGCCTGCAGTATATATATTACCTTTTAATTTGTCGATTATGTATTGCAAAACTAATTTTACGGAAGTAAGCTTACAATCATATTGAGTACAAGTCGTCTCTCTCCCCTACATGAGTAATCTGAAATAATGTATGTATGTATGTATGCATGTATGCATATGTACGCGCTGCGGAATATCAACGTATGGACGGAGGTGGAATATCGTCTCGGCATTGTGAGGGCAACTGGAGGTGCACCTGTGGAATGTGCTCTGAATGTAAACTTGAGGAAATGTAGAACATTCTACAAAAAAAACTGCATTATCTGTGCTATAGGATTTCTGAGCAATAAATACTTGTAATGGTACTGGGAATTCATGAACACCCTGGATATATATATATTATTATATATATATATATATATATTAATATATATATATATTATCTACTATATATATATATTATATTATCTATATATATATATATATATATAGTCGTATATTATAATATATATATAGATATAATTATATTAATATATATGTATATATGTATATATATATATATATATATATACGACAATATATATATATATATATATATATATATATTTATATATAATATGTATGTATGTAGTACTCATACTCATATGTATACATAATACATATATATATATATATATATATATATATATATATATATATATTATATCATACAGTTTTGTGTAACGTATATATGTGTCACTTGTTGCCGTGTGTAGGTGTAAATCCTGGTGCATCCAATACTTCCTTTCCCCTTCTTCCCGTATACACGAACCAGTTCTGCTGGGAATGGGTTACCTTTATGGGGGGATTGTTTGACACGGAACCCTGCTTAATCCAAGTACTGGTAACAGTAGTAGCACTGGTTTCTCTCTCTCTCTCTCTCTCTCTCTCTCTCTCTCTTCTCTCTATTAGTGGCGTTCAAGGCATTGTCTCTTTAGTGAGTCTTGAGTGTAAAGTGAGACAAGTGAGACTCCTCCATAGAGCCTCCTCCTCCTTTTGTTTACTTCGTGAGGAGGAGAGTGCTGGCGACTCGTTCACTTGACCTTTTCTGAAATTCGTTTTGTGATTTTTTTTTTTTTTTTTTTTTGCGAGCCTATTCAGTATCCTTAGCACTTGATCCATCAGAACATAACCTCTTTTACCACTTGTTTACGCTCAGTTGATGTCCGCTTGCTTGAATGATTAGGCTTAAAGAGAAGGTTTAAAGTGTCAGGGGGAAATTCTTAGCTGGCAGCTCCTATTTGCGCAAACCCCTCTTTGGCAGTTTCGTTTATTTGAGCAGTTTTTATTTTATTAGAAATGATATAGCCTGAGTTGGTTTAGTAACTCAACAAAGTTCACTAATTTTCAGGTTTTGGAGTTCCACATTCAATCTGCAATATTCGTCACCACAGGATTTATGTCTCGTAATCGTAATTGAGTGGACGACCAAATGAGGATCTATAATCCGGCATTTTCTAATCTAATGTTCTGATAGCGTGATGTATTTTTTTTCTATGAATAGTTACTGATTTCATATATTTTCTTGCTGTTGCTTTTCAAGCAGAGTGAAGGTCTTTTGGTTAATTATAGATACAAATCGTGATTTGCAATATTATATTTTTCGCCGAGACATTCAGGGGATATTCTAATGTTAAAAATGATTTCAAGCATAAATGATCTTAAAGCCTTGGTGAATGCGGTCACATTTTATTACAAATCATTTTTTGCTTTATATTTGCAAGTTAAAATACACAATAGCAGCCCCAGTTTTCCTGTGGTTTCGATCTTAAGGGTGTTCGCATATAAATCAGTCATTGAGTGACTGCCTACAAGTGTACCCCATAGTTGACTACTTCGCCGTTAGTCTCGTGGCACTTGTGTCTTGAAATAGTTCAAGATGAACATAGTCTCATATCAACTTAACGTTTCTAAGACCTTATAGACAGACATAGTTTTGAGCTGCTTATGCTTTTTAATCGCCTTAAGGAGAGGCTCAGCAGGGCCGTATCTTCCCTCCGTTGGAACAATGGACCTTCCTACGGGTCATTAGAGAGTCCTCAAGGTCACTTTCCAAGGACCTCGGCCATTATGCTTCTCTTTACGGCTAAACAGGTGAGCGTCCTTCCAACGGGGATCAACTTGCAATATCAGTTCTAGTCAGAGCAGCCAGTATACATTTGCAGTTCTTTTTTTGTTAGTAAAAAATATGTCTGATAGGTTGTCAATAGTTTGTTAACCGATAGTCTGTAGTTGGTAGATATACATAAATCTGGTCGTCCTTCTCCTGAAGGCTTCGGCAGTTGGAAGTGGTAGACGCAAATGCTGAAGCTGTTAAAAGTAGTAGCACTACAGCAACAGCAACTGTAAAGGTTTACAGTCTTAATGATATTAAAAATAGACGCAGTTTCGAAGGTCAGATCATCGCAAAATTTACGATAAAAAGTAGGATTTTTGGTCACATTTTACATATAGTTGAGCTTATACTTTACTGATAGAGACATGGGTTAGTGGGCAGGGATATAGCAGAACTGCTTGGTCCGGATGTAGCTGTTAATAGAATTGTTGGATTCCTTAGAGACATTAACCTTTTTAATTAAATTTAATATTGACCTCCCGGTACGTTGCAAAGTGTGGTGTATACACCATAGTTTTAAAATCACCTTTATTTTATTTGTTTAATTTATAAAATCATCAACATGAATATTCATGTCAAACCAATTTCATTATAGCAGTGAATAATCCCTATGGATTCCAGTGCTTGGCTTCAAGCCTAAATTTCATATTCCATTCCATTCCTAGTTGTACTGTTCCGCTGGTATAGAGCCACTCAGATGTCGCGGGTTCGCGTCTCCCCCCGGTCGATGAAAGATCACTGGCTCTGTATCATGATCAGTTACCGCTGCAGTTTGGGGTCTGCCGGGTAAGGGTGCAGTCTACATTCTTTGGAAGCACTAATTTCAAGTCAGTGGCCTCTGTGCGCTTGTTCCACGTGAATAGGTTACATCTACTGATGTAATAAACATATTTTCAGTATTGCCTTTACTGTAATTAGATAGGTCAAGGTATACAATTATATATACTTTTACACAACTTGTATATATATTTTGTCTATAATACACATAGTAAGTTATCCTGAACAAATATGTTGAAAGCGCCTCAGTGGCGTGGTCGGTATGGTGTTGGCGTACCACCTCGGTGGTCGCGAGTTCGATACTCGGGCATTCCATTGCGGTGAGAGAGATGTGTATTTTTGGTGATAGAAGTTCACTCTCGACGTGGTTCGGAAGTCACTTAAAGCCGTTGGTCCCGTTACTGATTAACCACTGATTCCATGCAAAGTAAAAACACCATGCAAAATAATAATAATTGTTTAGACACAAAAAGTATCCAGTTAAGGTTGTGAAAATTCTCTTTAATTTAGGCATCATTTAGGCACATGGATGATTTAAGTTTTCCACTTTTATTAGTTGTAATGGTTTTATAACTCATATTTTTTAAAGATTAGTTTTGGAGGATTATAACGTGATCTTTTTTTAGAGATAATTTTTGAAGGATTATAAAGTAATCCTTTTTTTTAGATTATATTTGGAGGATTATAAAGTCACCTGTTTTTGGAGATTATTTTTGTAAGCTTGTAAAGTAATCTATTTTTACAGAATCTTTTTGGAGGATTATAAAGTAATCTTTTTTTGAGTTTGTTTTCTGAAAATCATAAAGTCATCTATTTGTAGAGATTATTTTTGTGAGATTTTAAAGTAATCTTCTTTTACAGTTTATTTTTGGGGGATTATAAAGTAATCAGTTTTTGAGATTGTTTTCTTAGAAATATAAAGTCACCTATATGTAGAGATTATATTATAGGATTATAAAGTAATAATTTTTACAGATTATTTTTGGAGGATTATTTAGTAATCTTTTTTGAGATTTTCTGAGAATTATAGTCACCTATTTGTGAAAGGTTATTTTATAGGATTATAAAGTAATCTATTTTTACAGATTATTTTTGGAGGATTATAAATTTTTTTAGAGATTATTTTTGGAGGATATTAGCCCCTTATTTGTAGAGATTATTTTTAGAGGGTATTAGCCACTTATTTGTAGAGATTATTTTATAGGATTATAATGTAATTATTTTTACAGATTGTTTTTGGAGGATTATAAAGTAATTTTTTTTTAGATTGTTTTCAGAGAATTATAAAGTCACCTATTTTTAGAGATCATTTTAGAGGATTATAAAGTAATCTATTTTAGAGATTATTTTTGGAGGATTTTAAAGTAATTTCTTGTAAGAATTAACTAATGGGTGCTATTCACGCTCACTGGTGCCTTCTAACTCTTCTCGTGCCGCGCCAGATCACGGTACAAGTTGATAAATGGCATCTTTGATAGACCGCTGTATGGTCTGGTACCGCCAGTAACGGTTTTCAACTGCGGATTTATAATTCTCTCTCTCTCTCTCTCTCCTCTCTTCTCTCTCTCTCTCTGTGTGTGTGTGTGGAAATACCGAAATTCTCTAATCTTTTTTTTTGGGTTTGCTTCTGAGAGTTGAAAAATTGATTTCTTTCATGTCTCCCAGGTAAGAGAATTTTGGATGCTTCCAGAACAGTTACCATACAGATATTAAGACGTCGAAAGGCAAAATAAAAGATGTAACACGAATGCATTAATAGGAATAAATAAATCAAATTATTAAGAGAAAAAGAGCCATTGTGTGCTATCTTGATTATATAAAGGAGATATGTCACGGTACTATATTGTAATTTTTTATCTAAATTAATCAATAAGAAATATAGATTATCTGTGAAATTTAATTACCGGTATAGGCCGAAAATGTTGAATAAAAATGTAAGGTTCAATCAGTGAAGTGTACAGTCATTAAAGCGATAAGAAGACCCAGGGCTGTGACGATTGCAGAGATGCCGTTTTCTATAACAATTTTATCTAGCAAGGATCTCAATCACGCGAGGGGTGGAGTGGGCTCTTTCTTCACCTCCCTCCCTCCCTCCCTCTCTCCCTCCATCCTCACCTTCCCTCCCACTCAATTACCGTCCTCTATCGTCCTCATCCATCTCGGTCTCAACTTCACCTCAGCGTCCAACTGAAGGAAGTACGTACAAAGAATCTCTCTCTCTCTCTCTCTCTCTCTCTCTCTCTCTCTCTCTCTCTCTCTCTCTCTCCAGTCATGTAAAAAGGCTCTAATATTATTGTGCGTGGTTATATATTGAATTTTATTAGGTTACTTTTTTGTGATTTGCAGAAACTGAGCCAAAGCTTTCCTCAGGAAACAATCTCAAAATATTTAACGAATGGGGAACATATAGTATGTGCTTATTGTGCAACATTTAGCCATTATGAAACATATAGAAATATAGATTGCATACGTTTCCTAAGCTTCACAATGCATACGTTTTCTAAGCTTCACAATGCATACGTTTCCTAAGCTTCACAATGCATACGTTTCCTAAGCTTCACAATGCATACGTTTTCTAAGCTTCACAACTGGCAGCAGTACTGTGGCATTCCTCATTTGTTTTATTACTGTAGCCCATATATATAAGAAAAATACATTTATTGAATGTTGATTTATGCGCTGAGTGGCGCTAGAGGTAGTAAATTATCTTTATAGTGCTCTTGGTAATATATTATTCAAAGTTATTGTGTTCATTACTATTGTATTATCTTATTGATGTGTAGTAAAACATGTATTAGTAAATGTCTCGTTTATATATTAATCAGTTAAAAAGGTAAAACAAAGAATTTCTATTTTGTTTACAAAAAGCACTCGGTTAAATTTTGTTATCGGAAAAATCTAATATTTTTGCCGTTTCATCGAATGTTCTTTATATAACCCTGACTTTAAATGAAATAATATATATATATATATATATATATATATATATATATATATATATATATATATATATCTATATATATATAGAGAGAGAGAGAGAGACGAGAGAGAGAGAGAGAGAGAAAGTAAGTGTGGGAACTTAACTTGACGTTGAGGGAAGCAACAGCATCGCTTCTAGGAAGAGGTTAATTCGTATCCACCAGGAACAATTTTCAGCCGTTTACGTAATTTTTTTTTTTTATATCGTCTTAAATCCTACTTAATGATTTTTATGGTGCAACGACAAATTTGGGGAGCGAGCGTAATGCCTCACGTGCAAGCACTTACAAACTCCCAAGAGGTATATTGCTCAAAATGAGAAGGAGCTGGAACTAATAATACCTTTTGTAAATACCGACGTAACGCTTTAGCAACAATAGCGATATGAGCCCTTACCCCCTCACGTGAGCCCCTGAATTTTCCCTGAACGTCGCCTAATAACGAGACAAGATGATTTCATGTATTTATCGTTCGTTTAACCCCCCCCCCTCTTCTCTCTCTCTGCAATATATATATATATATATATATATATATATATATATATATATATATATATATATATATATATATATGTGTGTGTGTGTGTGTGTAATCCGAAGGGGGTCAGTGCTAACAGTGCACCTCACGCGGTGCACTGGAGCCATTATTTATGGTTCTTAAGAGCGTCCCTTCGGCCCCTAGCTACAATCCCTTTCATTCCTTTTTCTGTACCTCCTTTCATATTATCCGTCTTCCATCTTGTTATCCACCCTCTCCTAACAATTTTCTCGGAGTGCAACTGCGAGGTTTTTATATTTTTTCTGTTACACCTTTAAAACCTTTTTACTCTCAATTTCCATTTCGTATCTGAATGACCTCATAGGCCATTATATATACAGAGAGAGAGAGAGAGAGAGAGAGAGAGAGAGAGAGAGAGAGAGAGAGAGAGAGTCTTGGTTGACAGCCGAGAACCCAAAGTTCGATTTCTCGACAGGAAGCTGAACAGTAGCTACTATGAGATCGTTTGTATAAATTCCAGTATGCGCTTGTTGACCTTAACAGTATATACCATAGTATAGAGAGTAAAATATCCAATGAGTGACCAGAGTTCCCTTTTATTAGCATTTGCCATCCTATTGTTAATGTTAAAAGTGGGAGGGACTCGACAATTCATCCTTACCCATCAGGGGTGGAATTATTCACCAGATTTTCGTGAGGCTTAGTTTCCTTGAGGCCTTTAGTTATTTCCTCTCCGTTGAGGTATGGGAACTTTGACTCTCTTGGAAGACAGAAATTGTACTCGTATATAATTCCACACTAACCAACAGTCATTTTCACAATGACTGTTGAAAATGTTTTCTGGTACGATGTATTTTTGTAATATATATATTTTCTTCTTTTCTACTTATGAAATGATGGTTAATTCCAAGCCTTTTTTATATTTTATTTTATACTTTTTAATTTTATTTCCTGACGAACTCATTTGATCCCATTATTATTATTATTATTAGCGACCCATAAGAATTCAGCGCTACTCTCTACAGCAACTCTGGCCCCCTTATTAGTATTTTTTTTTTTTTCTATCACAGTCCTCCAATTCGACTGGGTGGCATTTATAGTGTGGGGTTCCGGGTTGCATCCTGCCTCCTTAGGAGTCCATCATGTTTCTTACTATGTGCGCCGTTTCTAGGATCACACTCTTCTGCATGAGTCCTGGAGCTACTTCAGCCTCTAGTTTTTCTAGATTCTTTTTCAGGGATCTTGGGATCGTGCCTAGTGTTCTTATGATTATGGGTACAATTTCCACTGGCATATCCCATATCATTCTTATTTCTATTTTCAGATCTTGATACTTATCCATTTTTTCCCTCTCTCTTCAACTCTGGTATCCCATGGTATTGCGACATCAATGAGTGATACTTTCTTCTTGATTTTGTCAATCAACGTCACGTCTGGTCTATTTGCACGTATCACCCTATCTGTTCTGATACCATAGTCCCAGAGGATCTTTGCCTGATCGTTTTCTATCACTCCTTCTGGTTGGTGCTTGTACCACTTATTACTGCAAGGTAGCTGATGTTTCTTGCACAGGCTCCAGTGGAGGGCTTTTGCCACTGAATCATGCCTCTTTTTGTACTGGTTCTGTGCAAGTGCCGGACATTCGCTTGCTCTGTGGTTTATGGATTCATTTTTCGTATTGCACTTCCTACATATGGGAGAGATGTTATTTCCGTCTATCGTTCTTTGACCATATCTGGTTCTTAGGGCCTGACCTTGTGCCGCTGTTATCATTCCTTCAATTTCCTTCTTGAGCTCTCCCCTCTGTAGCCATTCCCATGTGTCATCGCTGGCTAGTTCTTTAGTCTGTCTCATGTATTGTCCGTGCATTGGTTTGTTGTGCCAGTCCTTTGTTCTGCTTGTCATTCTCCTCTCTGTATATTTGTGGGTCTTCGTCTACTTTTATCAGTCCTTCTTCCCATGCACTCTTTAGCCACTCGTCTTCACTGGCTTTCAGATATTGCCCCAGTGCTCTGTTCTTGATGTTGAGGCAGTCCTCTATACTTAGTAGTCCTCTCCCTCCTTCCTTTCGTGTTATGTATAGTCTGTCCGTATTTGCTCTTGGGTGTAGTGCTTTGTGTATTATCATATGTTTCCTGGTTTTCTGATCTATGCTGCGGAGTTCTGCCTTCGTCCATTCCACTATTCCTGCGCTGTATCTGATTACTGGCACTGCCCATGTGTTTATGGCTTTTATCATATTTCCGTTGTTGAGTTTTGACTTGAGTATCGTCTTGAGTCTCTGCATATATTCTTTCCTGATCGTGTCCTTCATCTCTTGGTGTTTTATATCCCCTCCTTCCATTATTCCCAGGTATTTGTATCCAGTCTCATCTATGTCTTTGACGTTGTTCCCATCTGGTAGCTTTATCCCTTCAGTTATCGTTATTATTATTTTTATTATTGTTGTTGTTGTTGTTGTTGTTGTTCATGGTGTTCCGGCAATCTTGAAAGAAACTAAACCAAGAGAAGAGAAAAGTATTTCGCCGCTTGTCAGGGTATGACGAAATAACGTTTACTTTTCATGAATACAAGAATCCTTGAGAAAACCTAAAACAGTCTCCATCATGCATTAGCAAACAAACCCTTCCTTGCGTGTGAAGATAAGTGACAACACGCAAACGTTTCACATTACCAGCACCTTTTATTTATTTATTGTGTTTTTTTGTAAATCGGGAAATGTGATGTACTAAGAATTTCTTACTCTTTACCCAGAAATTCTTCCTCTTTCTTGTTGCATAGAGGTCATTCCGTATGCCTCTCTCTCTCTCTCTCTCTCTCTCTCTCTGCTCGTTATGTTTGTTTTTCTTTTCGTTTCCATGGCAACTGTCGCCGCCACATTGTTGTATCGCTTGACGCGGGGTCGAATGTTTGTGCGATGTCTGCCAGCCTTTGAACCAGACGGCAGCGTTGATGAATTTCAAATTATTTAGACTTAGGAGAAGCTGTGAATTTGTTCCTGCGGTCAATCCAAATTTGTATGCAGTTTATATCGTTCACTACTAAACGAACTGACATGTCATTCATTTCTTTTGAGAATCATTTGAATTTAGTCATATGGCATTCTCGTGTTCTGTCTTTACTGTCGTGTTTTATTCTTATCACCGTGTTTTCTGTTAATGTTTCCTAACTCTGAGACTGTGAAGTATGGAGTCCTTATGCAATGAGTTGCTGACATTTGCTTGGATGATAGAGGATTTCTCTTTGGGGTTTCATTGTCTTTACCAGCTGATTTTAAAATGGGGGTTCCTGGCATTTGGTTTAAGTGTTTAAATCAAATTATTATTTAAACATGTTTGACTCTATATCCATCTAAGAAGAGAATTCTTTCCCGTCACGTAGCAATGAATAGCGAGTGGAAAAGAAACGAATGATTATGAAAAGCATAAAATGCCTTTCTTGCAACATTGCCGTCGTGTGTTTTCTGTATAAGGTTATTTCTTTTAATTCTCTTGTGGGTTGGTTGAGAAACCTTGTGTTGCTCCCTCACAACTTGCGCTGTTTGCGGTGGTTGCAATGTTTTTATCAAGAGAAAGAGGTAGGAAATGACATTTACTGAAAGCAGGCCAGAATAGAAATTGGGGAACGAGCCGGTTCTATTTCCCCCTTTAGAAATAAGTTATGAAAGTAAAAAAAATGTTCATCACTTGAATAATTTCAGGTTTTCGGGGTTCTAACAACAGTTGTTTGAGAACCAATATTCGTAGATGACAGTAACTCCATTGTGTGACATCTTGTGTAAATGACAGTTTTTTTTAATTTTTTTTTATGCTGTAATAAGATATTTCAAAGTTCAGACATTTTTACCAGGAGCATTACAGAACCCCAGATTGCAGTCCGTGCAACCGAAACGCAATGTGCTCGTTAGTTTTGGGAAAATATCAGCGGTAATATCTATTATTTATTTATAAAGTGTTCTTTTATCAGTGAATGGCTTCTGAGTCTATCCCAATTTCCCCGGGAAAAGTAACAAGTTTGGTCCAGTTGTTCAGTGGCCAGTAAAATATTTTTCAGTTTTAGTTTCTCTTGAAAGAAAATGATTGTTATGGCTATTTGTCTGTCCATCCGCACTTTTTTTGTCCGCCCTTAGATCATAAGAACTACTGAGGCTAGAGGGCTGCAAATTGGTATGTTGATCATCCACCCTCAGTTACCCTTGATCGTGTGTTTGTCAGCACTATAGGTGCCAACAACACACAGGCCGCCACCGGACCTGGGCTGTAGGTTTCATGGGCTGCGACTGAGAGTTTCATAGGCCGTGGCTGAGAGTTTCATACAGCATTATACGCTGTACAGAAAACTCTATTGCGCCAAAGAAGTGTAGGCGCATTTATTTTTTTTTTCTTCCAAGGATGATTTATTGAATTATGATATGTGTTTTCTCGTTCCTGTTTAACCGATTCTTATCACGAATCGTATCTGCATCAGTGGTTCTCTTTGCTAGTAAATTATATATTGTTATAAAAAATTATTTTTCGGTTGTCCCATATCCGGGTACCATGGCTATATATCCCATTGGGGCAATTAACATGTTGGTCTGCTTCCTCTTTGTAATGTCAACTTGTTATGAATTACACAGTTTTCGCAATTTTTATAAATGCTGGAAGATATACATAAAAAACTGAAGGTTCTATCTGTTACACCCATTACTTGCCGTAAGGAAAGTCAGCTAGTTATTTAGTCTCTCTTTTATGGCGAGTATTTCGAGGTCCTAAAATAGATAGTATCACCTGCAGACTTCTCATGAGAGAAGGCTTAGAAAAATGGTATTGTGGCCAGGTGTTGTTTCAGTTTCCAGAGATATAAGGGCTGCTACCAACTCCTTCACGTGTCCTGTTTGATCATTTCCTGGGATCATTCTGAAATAAAACTTAGCTCGTTTTGCCTGTGTGTTTATGTATATGTGGGTGCATGTGTGTGTGTGTGTGTGTGTGTGTGAGAGAGAGAGAGAGAGAGAGAGAGAGAGAGAGAGAGAGAGAGAGAGAGAGAGAGAGAGAACTCCTCCATCTGACTTTCCTCCCTCTCTAAGAATTGTTTCACAAGGCAGCTGCGAGGTTTGCCTCCTGTTAAACCTTTCAGACCTTTTTGCTATCAATTTCCGTTTCACCGCTGAATGACCTCATGTGTCCCAGTGCTTGGCCTTTGGCCTAAATTCTATGTTCTGTTTTATTAATTTTTTTATGCTGTAAGGAAAATGTATAGATATTCGGCAGAGATGGCATAGGAGCTTGTAGTCAACATGTCGGTAAACTCTGGTTGTTGACTTTTCATCATACTTATGCTTTTACGAAGTCAACACTTGTTTTTGAAACTTTTTTTTTTTTTTTTTTTTTTTTTTTTTTTAACAAGTAGTTTTATGTGGAAGGGGATTTCATTCAAACCTCTTTGGATTCGTAATATAATTTTGTTCTCACCTGTCATCATATTGAGGCTGCCTGGCTCGTCAGTTATGTTCTCAGATTCAGTGTTACCAATTTCAGTAGTTTTACCTATTTAATTATGGTCTGACATTATTTTAATTTTTCATTTTGTTGACCTCATATTCATACGGGTAAACCTTACCTCTGTATGGTCATTTACTTGAGTGTTGATTTTGCAGATGCCATTTTCTCGCTTGCTTTGATGTCTAGGGAGCTTTTAATGATTATTTGGTTTAGGAAGTGATCGTAAATAAGAAGCATTTCCATTGTGGTGCTGGTCACCTTAAAAACTAATCATCTTCAGGTTTATATGTTTTACCATTGCTGCTGCTGCTGTTGATGTTCAGTGTTGTTGGTGCTCGTCGCATAGTATTCATTGTATCATTGATATTTCTACAAAATTATTTTTAGTAATAGTTGCCATATCCTGACGTTTGAGACAATAGTGGTGGCGGTTTTATTTATGTTTTATTGAATTTTTATTCATATGGATTATATGTACTATTATGTGTGGTACTACATTCTTTTATATGAGAGCCGCTGTGTCCACTGATAAAGGGTTTTTGGGTTTACGATGGTCGTTATATATTGAATCATAATAGGCCAGTTAAAAGTTTCCTTGTTTATGATTAAGTTCATGGGGTAATGCATAGTGTAGATTATGCAAAATTTCTCATAACTTTTTAACTCAAACTGTCGTTTCTCAAGAAATTATTTTCAGAAGTGGTATATATATTTCCATTCATTTTTTTGTTTTTAGAGACAAAACATCTTTGGGTTTTCTCCTTTTTTTCATATAAAATTAAGATACTATTCAGTTCTGCTTGCCATGCAGCGACACCAACGGTCGATGTCGTTTAATTACGTGTATCATGAAATAGAAACTGTCTGGCAAAGGATTAAATTTGTGACAGAAAGCTAACTACCAAACTCAGTACTGAAAGAAGGGGATTCATTTGGAACAAATTGTGCTCTCTCTCTCTCTCTCTCTCTCTCTCTCTCTCTCTCTCTCTCTCTCTCTCTCTCTCTCTCAGTCTAGGGTACCATCATAGGGTCTCTCTCTCTCTCTCTCTCTCTCTCTCTCTCTCTCTCTCTCTCTCTCTAAAACAGACCAGGGTTCCACCACAGGGTTGGTTGAAAACTAGAACTGAATAGATACAACACATCCCATTGTGGGAACTTCTTTACGTACAAGAGATGTGACACGTGGAATAAACTGCCACCAGAAGTTGTAAACAGCAACGGTGTGAAAGAGTTTAAAAGAAAGCTAGACAAAATCATTAGAACACTGAATGAACAGTAAAACCTGCTCCAAGAGATAAATGAGCACACGATGTCTCATGGGATGGACTAACAAGACTTTGAGACATCCTAATCCTCGTAACTCTCTCTCTCTCTCTCTCTCTCTCTCTCTCTCTCTCTCTCTCTCTCTCTCTCTCTTTTAGACAGGGTCCCATCATAGAGGTCTCTTCTAAAACTATTTACAGTAGATTCCTCCCATCCGTTATCATACTCGTACTAATTGTTTTATTTGATGAAAAAAATAAAGTTGTTAAAGGTCATTTATTGTTTAGGATTTGTACGTAGGACGTCACAGTTTTCAGATTTTATTGAAAAAGGATTGAATGAAGGAAGTGAATCTTGCAATAGGGTTCGTTGTCGCTGTTGTGGTAATGGGTCAATTTTACTCGTCAAAACAAACCTCTGTCCTTCAGTTTCCACGCACTTGCGGCTCTCTCTCTCTCTCTCTCTCATGGACCCCACACCCCTCATTGTCCCTCCTCTTTGCATAACCTATCCCCCCGGCCCCCTCTCCTCCAGTACACCTGTTGTTGACTTATCAGATTAAACGGGACAATTTAGCACGTTACCGGAACACGCCTTTTCCGTCGGAGTTGACCCCTCCCCTTTCGCCCAGGTCCCACTCACCCTCACCCTTTTTCCGCTGGTGTGAAGCCCCTCCCTCCTCCTCCTCCTCTTTTGTCGGCCTCTCGGTCTCTCCCACCTGTCTATTGTTGAAGGTGGTCCGTTGTCTACTGCTACCTTTTCTTCCTCCCTTGGTCTACTCCCCCGATCCACCCATCTCTCCCCCTCCCTCCCCCCACAACCACCCTTCCTAACATCCTTATCCATTATCATTTTCATTTGATTCTCTCATTTCCCTTTGGTCTGTTCCCTCAATGTTTGGTCATTCAATTTGCTGTGTTGTTTCGGAGCCTTTTCCTTTTGCTTAATTGGTCATCGGTCCCAAATTTTCGTTTTAAGGAAGAGCTTAGCTTTCATATGAATTTTTAGAATATATATACTCGTGTGTGTGTGTGTGTGTGTATTTGACACTCATTATAGCTTTAATTGAACCAAATCAGTAAATTAGGTAACGTGTGCTTGACTGGCAGTAGTAGTTTGCAACCAAGGTGGAGTTGGGCAAGGGGATGGCACCCTCTTCCCAAAACACAAGCAGAAAATCAAAGGGATAACAACCTGTAACCATCCTTTTTAAATAATCATATATATATATATATTATATATATATAATATAATATATATATATATATAAAACCCTTTGCCTTCTAAATCCCATATTTTCAACAACACCTACCACATTGCCTCTATATTGATTATATCACAAGATTTTCCCAGGATCATATCGTCCCTTTTTCGACAAAGTACCGAATATGCATTTTTTTCAACTTTCTGAGTTAGCTGCATCGGCGGTGATTTGATCACTTGACTTCTTGTTTCAGCAAAGTATTCAGTTCCTCTCTCTCTCTCTCTCTCTCTCTCTCTCTCTCTCTCTCTCTCTCTCTCTCTCTCTCTCTCTCTGAAAAAGGAGGTCAATGACTCAATCACGGTCGATGCAGGCAACTCAAAAAATTTAAAGAATGCTTATTCGACAGTGGAAAAAAAAAACATTATGCCACAATCTCCCTTTACATATTACTTTTAGAAATCTCACACAGCTGTTTCCTAAACACTTGATCCACTCACCCTCATATAACTGTTTCTAACTGTTTCTTGAACACTTGATCCAATCACCTCTGCATGGTCTAAACTAAACACATGCCGTTCTTCCCCAATTAATCTTTTTGTCGTAATGTCTTATTCTCTCAGGCTAAATCCTACCATACCGTTACCTTGTTAAGTAGATAAATGGTATGCCTTTATATATTGTACTATTGCCAGAATTACTTTTACTTTTATGAAAAAAATAAACATTGCAAACCATGATCAACCTGTTAATCGCATGTACATTACTTATGCTATGTAATCCCATCAACTCCCAGTGTCCTCAACAGTTACTTTCACAAACATTCTCAAACTTATCTAAGCCTTTCCACTCTTGTATCATAGAGTTCTGCCTCTCTTTTGTCTCCCACACTGACATAATCCTCACTCATTCCATTGATCCAGGACTTCATTCACTGCAGTTGCTCTCCATTTGCAATATTTTATTTTGTGATGCATAAGTATTTATACAAACCTCTCTGTTTTTTGTTCCTTGTTAAATAACGTCTTGTCCTCCCTAAAGTTCTTGTTCATCGTCTCCCCCTGATTATTACTTCTCTTATTTTTCCTTCTTTCTTTCTAACAGATTATTCTATCCAACCTCCTGTATACATGTACTGTACATAATCATTTCTCTCATGCAGCTTGACCTGAGATCATTTTTTTAACTCCACCAAACCTTTATTTCCTGTTCCCACCATTTGTTGTTATTCAATCTTCCTGCTGTCTTAGAGGCACAAATCCTCCCCTTTGTCCGTGTGACCCCACCCTTGTAATCTTACAGACGCTGCATCTGCTGCTTCCACAGTATTGACCCCAGGCCACATCTTAGATATGACCATTTCACTTTTTATCAACATTTCTTACCAAAGTCACTTGTAACGTAATGTGATCCATTTTAACTATAGCTTCAACCGAACATTAATCTGATATGCCTCCATAGTTGGTTTAGATAAAGCTGCCCTTGTCAAAAGTCATTTCCGGTAAAGTATTAAAGAAATTGAGATTGACCAAACATTCCTTTTCTCACCATTTCATCCATCAGCTTTCTCTTCCATCCTTCCTATCATAGTCTAGCAAACTATTTACCTCGCCATTTTCTTTGAGTATGCATATGGATATTCTTTAGAAACCTTGTTTCCAACACTCAAGACCCTTTTCAAACACATTTCCACGAGACAAACTTGAATTTGATTTGCATACTGTCACCTACCTTTGCGTTCAAATCACCTAGTGCAGCCATCTTTTTATTTTATGAGCTCCAAACCCAGCAGCCAAACAGATTCAGATTCGAACAAAGCCTTTCT
Organism: Macrobrachium nipponense; assembly: GCF_015104395.2. Classification (NCBI taxonomy): domain Eukaryota; kingdom Metazoa; phylum Arthropoda; class Malacostraca; order Decapoda; family Palaemonidae; genus Macrobrachium; species Macrobrachium nipponense. The sequence continues at coordinate 103,186,465 of NC_061108.1, forward strand.
CTTCCACGCTCTTTCGTTTGAACTCCTACGTGCCTCCCCGGGACCTTCAATCATATAGAAGCCCTTCCCTTTCTTTTCTTTTCTCTTCTCATTCCTGCGTCTACTCTCCTTTTATTAACGTTTCACCAAGTGCCAAAGCATCCTGCTTTCTCCGCTTCTTAGCAATCTATTATGATGCATTTCTCTCTTGCACCATATTCACGCACATTGAAAACCCCCAAGGCTTCGTATTTTATATATGTCTGTATATGTGTTGATAATGATGGTGTTATAGCTTTTTTCTTCAGGTTGTTAGCATATTTCCTACGTAACATTATATTTAAGCTTCCTGATATTCCCAAGTGTGTCTCGCTGCCAGTCATAATTTAGATAGATTACTTTCATCTATGGTTCATTTTTTGTTTCGTGTTTCTGGACGTTCGCGTGACGGAGTTTTCCTCCTTATACTTCCTATTGTACAATTTAGCGGAAGAGTCCTTTGTCGTAGGTCCGTTTTCGAAGTACTCGTCGATTTTGGAAGGACATTAACCTGCATTTAGGAATGTCTTTGTACTTGGAGGACCTCAGCATTCCTGCGTAAGTGGCTGCTGCTGCTGTAGTTGTTATAGTGTCAGCCGTTTAAGGCGAAATGTCTGCCGGAAGTTTGTTTCGGGAGTTTTTATTATTTTTGCCGTCTGTGAGGGGCTCCCATTAGATCTGGAGATAGCTTTCTTTTTGGTTCAAAGGACTTTAGACTTACTAACTAGAAGTAACTATATATTGAAGTTTTGCAATGATGGAGTTTTAAATATATATATTTGGGAGTTTTGCAATTTTCTTTGTAAGTTTTGTATTTTTCCTATAATTTTTAATTTGCCCACTACTCAAATTAGGTCTGTTTTTCTATCTGTCTGTCTGTGTATACATACATACATACATACATACATACATACATACATACAAAGTTGTGCAAAGTTGAGAGAGAGAGAGAGAGAGAGAGAGAGAGAGAGAGAGAGAGAGAGAGAGAGAGAGAGAGAGAGAGAGAGAGAGAGCGTGGGCATCAGCAGTTTTGTCGGTTTGTTTGCACGAATGGATAATGTTGATACGAATTGATTCATGTCCCCGTATTCTCTTTTCAAGGATTTTCCTCTTTTTTTTCTTTAGTCTAGGAGTATATACAGTATGTTATCGCTTGGAAGAGTACCTTCACAACCACAACACGTACCCTGTCCATGCAACATCTGCTGCTGCCAGGGTTTAATGAACAAAATATACGCGATTTGCATATTTTGTATTCATAAATATGTTGATTAGGCGGCGTGTTTAAGCTGTGTCCACGTAGTAAGTGTATTATCCCCCCCCCCCATTTTCCAAACCCCCCCCCCCCCCACCGCCACACACACACACACACACACACACGCACATATATCCGTTCGGTTAAAGCAAACAACGCCCTGAACTGCTAGAGGAATTAAAGAAAAGAAAGTCTTAGAGAAAAGAAAGTCTTAAAACCAAGAGGAATCGAGAGTAATTGCATTCTTGCGTTTTAAGTCGAACAGAAAGAATTGAGGATTTGTTCCGCCAATCTTCCAACAGACCCCTGACGTAGTAGGACTTTATGCTAATTTTAGAGTGTAAATCATAGGACTTGCGACCACTCAGACGAGACTGAATTTTTCTTAAAACTTGAAATTGTACTTATGACTCAATACTCGAATTTATATTAGAACTTGAAATTGTACTTACGACTCGATGCTAATCTCAGGCCTTTAGGCTGCTAATACTCACGCTTTATACTCATCGAGATATAGAGAAAATACGTGAGATGATGTGAGGGTGAGGAATAGGATTTTATCTATGTGATCGAATCCTAGAAGTGGCGAAATGGATTTGTTAATTTACAGTCCACGGATAAAAACTCACCATATTTGTATACTGTGTTCTAATATAAGGTATGTATAGCGCTGTCATTTAATATAGAATATCGCCAAGGACATTTAATCTTTCTCATTGTTACTTTCTTTGAAAACTGTGCGACATTTAATTGTACATAATATACTTATATTTTTCCAAATTAAATTTGTTTTAAATAGTGTTAATTTTGCGTAACTTTTTAGCAGACTGTTCTCTTAACTTTATTCCTCCAGTTTACTGTGTGCTGTACACACACATGTACACATATATATGCAGATAAATACATATACATAAATAAATATGTTTATGGCTGTTTGTCTGCCTACTTGCAAGTATTCTTGCTCGCGTGAGCGCATGTGTAAATACGGAGCTTTTGAATGTAGCACTGACTCGTCTAAAAGTGACATCCAACAGATGTGCCAACTTTTATTTCACATCCCTCTTACACTCATACATGCATGATGTGTACGTGTCATTACAATGTTTTCGGGGTGTCTTTTGAAAATTCAGTATGCACACTCCCCAGGAAGCACGGACGAAGGTCTTATCTGTGTTGAAGAAAAACAACCTCCGCGCGAAGACGAATCCAACGGTAATGAGAAGGAAGAGAGCTGATAGGATATCTGTGTGTGTGTGAGAGAGAGAGAGAGAGAGAGAGAGAGAGAGAGAGAGAGAGAGAGAGAGAGAGAGAGAGAGAGAGACAAAAAAAAAAATCTTATTTTTTTTGAAAACTTTTTGGATATACATTAACATTCATTGATAGTCATGAGGGTGAGTGAGAATTTTCATTACATGTGTTTGCTTATGTGTGAGAGAGAGAGAGAGAGAGAGAGAGAGAGAGAGAGAAGAGAGAGAGAGAGAGAGAGAGAGAATATTATTTGGTAAGGCTGTGCTGAGAACCCTTTGGACTTACATAAAATGTATTGATAGTCTTGACGGTGAGTGAGAATCTTTATAAGCTCTACACAACCCTGTTAGTGTAAGAGAGAGAGAGGGAGAAACTATTCCACATTTCACCCGCCATAGGACTGTTATAGAGGAGTGTTCGGTGTTATCGTGTGTATGTGTGTTGGGAGGTTGGGGGGGGTGACATTATGCGTGTTACGGTTTCTGAAGAGAAAGATGCTGACTATAGAGTTACAGCGAAGGTTAGAGACACATTGCTGAAGCAGCAGGAGCTGCCCTCCAAGGAAGCAGGGGACGGTCAGAGGTGTCCGAACGTTTGCTATTACTGTAAGGGGGAGGAAATGTAAGAATTAGATGGATTAAAGTAGATGTAGTTAGTTTTATTATTATTATTCTCTCTCTCTCTCTCTCTCTCTCTCTCTCTCCTCTCTCTCTCTCTCTCATGACCTAAGCTTCCAAAAGATGCCCCTCATGTGAACACTGTATCTCTATAACATAACATGAGCTGCCAGTTCATGGTACGGAACCATTTGAGAGTCACTTTCTATCAGCAGTGGTTTCAACTTGATATGTCTGAAGGCTAGAAAACAGTTATTATGGTCAGTGTTGATTTTTAATTGTGGCAACCGAAAAATGTTGGCTTTTACTTAAAGTTGATTTTATTTGAAGCAGACTTGCTAAATCTGAGACGAGAGGTTCGCTCGAATTTGAGGTGAAATGTTGTATACTCCATTCAAGTCTTGTAGAATGGCGAAGCGGGTTAAGAGGAAAGCCACATTTGTAGAAGTTTGAAGCAATTTTTTTTTTATTTTGCATATGCAAATTAATGTTTTCTTTTCTGGTACCTCATTGATGACAGCTTCAGAGGTGAAGTAGTTGCGACAGAGATATCTGTGACTCACTGGGTCCTTGACTGAGTGCTGTGTCTTGGATTGTGAGACGACCCTTTACTTGTTTTTGGTGTAGGGGCAGAGATGGTATATATATATTTATGCATGTTTTATTAACATATTTTTCAGTGTCTTATTTGCTGGTTTTGAGGATATACAGGTTTTTTACATTATGCTACACTCATGTCTGCATTCAGATAAAATAGTCAACATACATGGTCATAGATTTATATAATTATATAGTATATATATTATATAAATATATATATATATATATATATATAAAATTATTAATGTTATTGTATATACTTATATATATGTATGTATATGTATATGTTCATTTATATATGTTTGTGGAAATGTTTAAGTTAGTGGATACTCAGTTGAGTGTATGGGTTATACAAAGGATGATAATCAGACATGGATAAATATATGTATACTGCAGCCATGCATTATATTCCAATTTCATAATGGGAGAGTTCATTCAAGATCTTGATAACGCGAGCAATATCGTTAGGGACCGGTAGATAATAATTTATACCACGAAACAGCAATAAGAACACAACTAGTGTAACCCTTTATAGAGATGACACTCAACGTGGATGCAGTGGTACGGGATGTTATCCACCGTTCCTCTTTGCTTGTTTCAGGCAGGACGCCTGGTCCTGCCCAGGTTAGTTGGATGTCTGGTGGGAAACTCACGTTTATTTGATGTAAATCTTTGTTGTTGTTAGGAAAGAGTTTTTCTGTGTTTTTAGTTCAATTTACTTACGGTTTTGTATATTTTTTTATTTTTTCGTTTGTTTTGTACCTGGTTTTAAGTGTAATCTGTTTAGAGTAGTTTGTATGTATCGGTTTGATTCTAGGGATGCACCGATATCAAATTTTTGGCCGATAACGATACCGGTACCGATACCGAAACCAACTTTAAAGCCGATACCGATACCTGTTACCTCCGTATTACTGTTATTTAAAGGAACATATATTGTTACTAAAATCATTCTTGTTCTCTGGTAAGTGTATATTAAAGGTTCAAAAGTTAAAAGGTCATATAAATTTTACTGAAAAAGAACATCAAGTATAACTATTAAGTATTTGATCCTTTTATTACCTGGATATAGTTTGGCTTATATTATGGCCACCATTAGAAGACTTGTAACAAATGAGGTACGTAGTGGTTACTCGAACTCATGGGGTGACGAGGAATCTGAAATCACTAGTATGTACTTTTATTCTGAGTTTTAATGTATATATTGGCCACAAACATTTATCAGACTCATTTATTTAGATTATAAAAGGTTCTAGTTTGTTGGGCTTTGCTGCTAAATAGATTTTAGGAAGCCTAGAAGGATTTTAAATTCCTATACTAATGACAAACGTATTGGCTGGTATCGACCAGAAATTCACCGATACCGATACCACAAAAACTAGCCGATACCACCGATACTGATACCGATACCGATACTTGGGCACATCCCTATTTGATTCATTCTGACTACAGAAAACTGTTGTTTGACTTAAGAGAATTCAATAATTTCATATTTCTGCTGAGAATCATTAACTTTGAGAGAGAGAGAGAGAGAGAGAGAGAGAGAGAGAGAGAGAGAGAGAGAGAGAGAGAGAGAGTCCGTTTAGTACGGCAGGTGTTAGACTGCCGAGCAGCTGTTTTGTGCATGTGTGTATGCCTGATATCGTTCGGTGAGTGGCAGTCTGCCGACGAGATAAAAGAGGATGATGGTACCCACAGAATCTGCATCATCAGGAATGATGACGTGTTGCTCGTTGTTGGATTTCTTTTGTAATTCGTGTTCTGCTGCTGAATTTCTTTTCCATTATATATACATATAAGTTTCTCGGAAACTTCTATAATTAACCTGTCCGAAATTCGGTTATCGCCAGCGTCGTTATCGCTGTTGTTATTCGAATCCCTGAATTGAGGACATACATCTGCTGGGGAACATTTCTTTGTCGTTCAACAATAAAAGATTGGGTGGCATTATCCTTTATTTATATATTTCCAGCGTAAATATAACATGGCGTGTATGCATAAAAGTGGATCAGATCCTGGGATTGATGGTAAAATGAAGCTCCCTTCTACCCACATCTCTCACAAACCTTCGTAACTTATTCGAATATTGTAGTGAAATTTGTCGTGTTCTCCACTTTTTATGTGCCTTGTCTGCTTGCTTGCAACCTTCAGTAGTATGGAGTATTTTGTGTGTATGGCTGTTATTTAAGAGATATTAAGCTCACCCCGGAGATTCTAGGCTCTTAATAAATGAAGGTGATATGCCTCTCTAGTTCTTATTTAAAGAAAGATAGGATTTTCGTCCTTAAAGCCCAGAGAGAGAGAGAGAGAGAGAGAGAGAGAGAGAGAGAGAGAGAGAGAGAGTAAAAGTTTTTTGTGCATCGAGAGAAAAATCCAGTTTTGGACAACTGTAATTAAATTCTGACCTTATAATGTTTGCGCTTGAATGAATGGTCAAGGAAAGAATGCAAGACAATTCGCAGGATTTGGATTATAATTGTTGTAAATTATTATGTTCAAGAATACATTCATTTTACATCAGATAATTAACACCCACAAAACAAGGAAATTCTCTCTCTCTCTCTCTCTCTCTCTCTCTCTCTCTCTCTCTCTCTCTCTCTCTCTCTCTCTGGATACAAATATTATAAAGAGCGTTTTGAAAGTGAAATGAACTTGCGTTGTAAGCCTTTACGGAAACGTGAAAAAATCTGTCCTTGCCAATCTAATGATTTTAAAGGACCATTTAAACGAGCACACTGTACGCAAAGAACGGTTTATGTAGGCTACGAGCATTGGAATAATTTACTGATCACTTATATATTTATATATATCACTTTCATTACATATTCATGAGATTCGATGAGTCTTCCATTCCTGTTTTTATCACGTTGGAGTTACTTGTTCATGAGAATCGACGTGTCTTGACCCGCTTTGAACTTCGAACTTCTTTACACATCCCCCATAAATCCTGTCTTTCACAAGCAATTTGCATTCCAGTTCAACTGTCATTCAGGATTTTCTCTATCTTCCATTGTAAGGTAGTAAGATAAATTCAGTGGAAGTTTATTGTTTGTAAATGGAGTAATTTTCATTGTTTTTTTAATGATTATATATATATATATATATATATATATATATATATATAAAATATATATATAGATCTTAATTATATAATAAAAGGAGCCCATAAAAACACCAAAATGTAGAGAGAAAAGTACTATATTTCAGAGACTGCTGTCTCTCTCTTCAGGTATATGAATGAGAAAAGTTTACAGAAAAGGTGGTATTTATACCAAGAGATTCGTCCACAAGTAAGCCAATTTAGGTCACCCCCGCTGATAATCTTCCTTTAATCTTCTTAAGCGTTGGTTGAATGAACACTGCGTCGACGATGTCCGATGTCCAATTCCCTTTTGAGATGTTCATTTTTACCTGCTTCTCTTTTATTAAGGCCGATTCCATCATTTGACTCTTGTACCGGCAGTTGCTGCTATAAATTACACGTGACATATTCCAGTTTATTCTATGGTTATGTTCATTTATATGGTTGAAAATAGCCGAGTTCTGTTGTCCATACCTAACTGACCGTTTGTGTTGTATTAATCTCTGGGGAAGTGATTTACCTGTAAATCCGATGTAAGATTGGTCACAGTCCTGGCATGGGATCTCATATACCCCAGAGTCTTTGGGCGATGTCTTTTGTTGGACGTTAATCAGGGATTTGGCTAAGGTATTTGGGTAGGTAAATGCAAAAGGGTTGGATTTCCCAAGGGTGTGAGTTACTCTCTTATCGTCTCCAGGTGGGGAATTTTTATTTTTATTTTATTGTTGGGTGTGTCTCTGGTCTTGTCTTTAGGGGGTCGGTAGAAAATTACGTTTGCTTTTTGAATTGCTTTCTCAATTATATGGTCAGGATACTTTAAAGATGAAAGTTGCTTGCGAATTAGTTCAAATTCTTTTTCCAGGAAATCTGGGGAACAAATTCGTAAGGCTCTTAAGAATAGGTTGCTAGCTAACACCTATTCTTGATAGTATTGTCATGATAGCTAAAGTAGTGAATATATGAAAGTGAGAATGTTGGTTTTCTGTATATGGTAAATTTGTATTCTGTCGTGTCTCTGATTATTAAAACATCAAGAAAAGGAATTTTGTTGTCTGTTTCCCATTCAACTTTAAATTTGATGCTGGGCACTAATGCGTTTAATTTTGAGAGGAATTCATTAAAATTACCCCACTTATTTTCCCAAAATGTTAGTATGTCATCCACGTATCTCATCCACAGCATGTTTTTGGGTTTTATTGCATTTATTACTGTAGTTTCAAAGTATTCCATGTACAGATTGGCTAAAATAGGACTTAAAGGACTACCCATACTACACCCGAATTTTTGCTTGTAGAATGATTCCCCGAATGAAAATACGTTATTAGATGCACATAATTCAACTAACTTTAT
>NC_061108.1:103199634-103212134 GCF_015104395.2 Macrobrachium nipponense
ATATATATATGAATAGATTTACTTAAGTATTTTTACAGCATTTACCAGTTGATAGTGGTGCATCTTGACTGCCATGTCAGGAAAAGTATACTTTTCCCATTTCATTATATACTATTTATTTTACTTAGCATTGTGATAGAATATTCGTTTGGCGAGTAGAAAGGAATTTGGTATTTTCAGTGTCCTCAGGAAATCATACACGCAAGTTGGTGAAAGTATTTATAAAGATCTTGGTATGATTTTTGTCGAAATAAAAAGAAAAATCGGATAATATTCTCAACTTGAAATGTTGCCGAAAAATAATGGAGTGCAACGCAGAATTTAATTTTAACCCCTTAAGTAACTTCGGAAATATATTGTATACCTGCAGAAAGACAGTCAAACATGCACAAACAAACAAACACACGTGTAAACATAAGCACTATATATACACAACCTCCATCCAAATTCGTTTTTGGAGGCAGCAATGATTAAAAGCCACAAGATAAGGTTAAAAGTACAAAGAATTTTATGTACAATATCATTAACGCCACAGGAGGTTGGAAGGAATTTCCTTTTTGAAATTGCGCTGGATTTTTTTTTTTTTTTTTTTTTTTTTTTTAAAGAGAATAAGTATGAATGTGACGATTTTCAAGTTATAATGTTTCACGGAAGAGAATTCGGGAGAGTCATAAAGTATCCTGGTCTATGCATATAGAGTGTGTGTGTGTGTGTGATTTCGTATTAATGAAAAGGGAATCTGAATATAATTTTGACTGACTGATGAAATGGTCTTTGATGATGACGAAGAAAAGTAAGTCATGTGAAATAGTTTAAAATGTTTTTCTAACGCTTTATTTGACAGCGAGTGCAGGCATGGCTTCTTTCGAGGAGAGTATGAAGTCCAGACCAAAGAGTTCCGAATATCAGTATGAATGAAAAAACAGCGGAAGTGGTCGACTCGTATGCCTGTGTGCTTTGGGGTAAATGATGAGGTTGATTGCAGGATGAGAGAAAAGATGACTCCATGAAAGGGTTCAACAAGGAAGAAAGCTGGTGGGGAAAGGGGCTGGAAAATCCAAGCAGAAGTATCTATAGAAGCAAAGATTGGTCAGTCGATTTCTTATCTTTGGAAGTGAGGAGTAAAGTAAACGAGTGTGCGAATGATGGGAAACTGTTTGAAAGGTTAAAACCTGAAGACGCCGAGATACGACGATGTGGCGAGAAGTTTCACAAACGTTAGAAAATGAGAAAGGTTCTATTGTGAAAAAAGTATTTCATTCTTTCATCTTGGAATGAAGGAGAGATTGAGAAGTCTTCAGGGGTCAGAATGTTGGAATGAAGCAGATATAATCAAATATACCCCAACGCAAGACATTTCACGCGTATTTACGCTGAATGCTGATCATCAGCTCATAAAACCCCCTGACCTCTATTTGAAAGAATACTATACTTCCTGACGAATGTCAAGACTTGATACAGCCGATTGCTTTCTACTGAGCGGGTCCCGAATCCAAGCCACGCTCAGGTGGTGATGATGATAGATTTTCACTGGCACTTCTTACTGTCTCTGTGAGCTAAGGAGTTGTTTTATGGCGACTGGTCTGTCTGAGGTCGGTCTACCTGTGGAGTTGTCATCTGCGCTATGCCTTGCTTCTCTACGTCTGACGTGGGTGGAGAAGAGGCTTGGGCTCTGGTCTTTTCATCTCTAGGACATATGCTTATATTGTTGTGACTTGTTCTTTTCCTCTGTTGCTTATTAGCGTCCTGTAAAAAAGCATCTTCCACCTCACCTATGTAGCACCTACAGCTTTTCCCCTCCGTTATCCTCCCAACCACATGATCTGGAGTCGTCATTTCAGATTTTTCTTGGGGAGGCAAAGGGTATGGGTGGGGAAGTGATCGAAATCAGCACGGGGTAGGGAGCCTGCTGTAAGACCCCCGAGATATTTTTGGAAATTTGTGCCCATTTTTTAGCATTTTGAAGCCATATACGATTCACCTTGGAGTGAATTTGATTATTATTATTATTTCAAAGGCTAGGGGCCAAACCAAGTCGCGGGGGGGTGGGGGAGACATCAGTGTCTTGAGAGGCAAGTGCCCCCCTCCCCCCCATGACACCCCTGACCACATTTAAATGATTCGCTTTTCACCAACCCTTCGTCCTCCATTCACTTCACGGGACCACATCAACTCGCATTGCCTCAGTGGCATGATCGGTATGGTCTTGGCCTGCCATCTCGGTGGCCGCGAGTTCGATTCTCGGGAATTACATTGAGGGGTCAGAGATGTGTATTTCTGGTGATAGAAGTTCACTCTCGACGTGGTTCGGAAGTCACGGAAAGTCGTTGGTCACATTGCCGAACAACCACTGGTTCCATGCAACGTAGAAACACCATACAAATAAACCGCATCAACTCGTTACACTGATGCCTTTTTTTCTCACTTATGCTAAAAGCTTCGTTTTTCTTATCTTTGTCATTCATCTTGCTCTGCTACATACAATGTGCAATACCATTTAACATAAAACTTCAGTATCTTTTAATTGTATTTAAAAGCCACACTTCTCTTCCATAAAGAATATCCTGCCCAACAATCCGTACTTTCCAACTATGGGTTCCATACATATTACTCTTGACTTCTAGATATCATGTAAAGGTTTTGCTAACTTCTTGTTTCCCCTATTCTGAAGTGTCTCTTTTCTCATCCTAATTCATACGTTGCATATACCACTATATGTATTCCATGACGGATCAACCACCTGTACACCGTCTGTTGTTCCCTGCATAAAGAGAAATCTCATCTATATACGATGCATATTTTTTTTTGATTACCGTTGTCCTGTAATTCTTTATAACTTAGGATAGTTACTGTCGATATTTACAATTTTTTTGTGGACCCTGAAGAAGAGTTATGTGCGAATTGATATACAAACACTTCCTTAGAGGATGGCTCTGCGGAACGGTTTTTATTTAAATTTACATATAGCGACATCTCCGAGTAGAATTTTCATTTTCTATGCATTTTTTCTTTGAATCTCCAAAGTGGCACCAAAAAAAAGTAATCGGTGCCTATTTCTGATATGAAGCTTAAAAGTCGTGTTATATAAGTAACTTCATGATTATAATTGTTAGTGATATTTTCTTTTTCAGTATTATTCGTCTTTAATAAGTTTTCTAATCTTATTTAGTGATAAGAAAATTGTAAACGCACAAATAAGAATTAATTTTCCCCACACAAATACAACCCTTCGTTCTTTACTTAAGATTTAGCCTGCGACCGCGAGCTGGATCCTGTGGAAAGAACTTTAGGTTTGTATGTCACGAAAAATACAAATCTCTTTAAAATTTTGCTATTTGGAGATCCTCTTATCGAATAATTGTGCGGAAAATGCAACCCCATCCTATTGAAAAATACCGACAATTAATGTGAACTTTGTATTTAATCTTTTTCTCATATATTATATAATACCAATATAATTTCACGTTCCTATATACAATTTTATTTCATATTTTCAACCAACTGTTTTCCTTTCGTGCTATTAAACCTGGCGTTTACATTTGCCAAGTCCGTCGTTCCCCGAGGCACCTCATTCCCCCATTTATGTGAGAGATGGTTTTTTCACGGCGGATTGATTCGAGGTCAGAGTTCGTTAAACTGCTGTATATATCGACAGGCAGTTCAATACCGGTGTTGACACGGCCTTCGTTTTTCTCCTTCGCTGCCAGTGGCGTTGTTGGTCTGGAAGGTTTGGGGGTCGAGGGAAGGAACGAGGTCCAGAGGAAGTTTTGTTGGGGGGGGGGGGGGGGGGTTTGGCGTTCCTGTTGCTTTCCTAACCTTTCCCTTCTGTCTCACATCCTGTCCTTTGGTGATCCATTCGTTGTACTGTGGTCTTGATGTCTACACTTGTCTGTCACCTCTCCCACTCTCTGTTCTGCATTCATTTTTGTTTGTTATTTTTGTTGTGTGGCGTCCATACGACATGTTTTTCTTCCATCCTTTAATTTCCTCTCTCTCTCTCTCTCTCTCTCTCTCTCTCTCTCTCTCTCTCTCTCTACACATACACACTCATTTTTCTGAATTTTTTTCGAGGGCATATACATACATAAATACTAATTTTTATAATACTTCAAAATAATAATTAAGTTCCCTGTATATGAAACTTTAGGTTTACATAATGGTAATAAAGACTGCTCGTGGCATGTTATTAATATAGGCGAGAGTCGACGGAACATAAGAATGTTTTTTAGCAGAGAGAAGATGAGAAGTGCATTTTAGCTCTTCAAGCCATATGTCTGATTAACTGCACTGGGGCTGTTTCTTTCCTTCAGTCAAGCTACGGTATTATTTTTTCTTCTCGTTTTTCTCTGCGTCTTGTAACAGTTGGCCTATTAGTCGGTTCTTTTTTTTCTGATACTTCTGTGAGAGCGGAGCACTCTTTTTGCTTAGTTGCAGTATTTAAATTATAATATTTGGTTGCACGTTCTCTTGGGTTTCAACTTACATAAAAAATGTGTGTAATTAACGATTATTTCATAATGGGTGCGTCATGGATTGCTTGGATTTAAGGTCCTCTGTTCTGAATCCGATCTGGAATGGTCAGTTGGAAGAGATTCCAGAATTTGGTCGAAGATCTTGTACTGGTGTATATATAATATATATATATATACGTATATGTGTGTGTATGTGTTTGTGTATTTAGAGAGTATATATGCATATATGTACGTGTGTGTGTGTGTGTGTGTGTATATATATATATATATATATATATATATAGAGGAGAGAGAGAGAGAGGAGAGAGAGAGAGAGAGAGAGAGAGAGAGAGAGAGATGGATGAATGTGTGTTTGCAAAATCTGTACTTCCTATAGTATGTACGTAAGAGGGAGAGAGAGCATTGTTCCAGGAAGTCATTTTTTGTTTGTGTGATAGTCTAGGTATTGTTTTCAGTTTATGAGCCATGCGTTGTTAGTGACGTATTGACAGGACGCTCTACGGAATATCCTCCAGAGATATGGGACGATGATGATTCGGTATGAACGGCCTCGTATAAAGCTAAAAAAATATAATAATGAAATAAAAAAAAAAGGACCGAGTGGGCATAACCAAGTGCTTATTGTTTATCCTCATTCAGAGACTCCCATACACGTTACTCAGCTTATTTTTTAAGAAGTTAAAAAGACTATTACATAAGCCATTAAAACTTTAGTTACCTGTACTTTACAGAATTTTAAGATATGCTGTTTGGGTTTCTTTTCAAACGCTTGTTATAGCTTTACTACAAAGCTTTGTCGCCCTCTTTGGAGCGTCCCGTCGGCCCCTAGCTGCAACCTCTTTCATGCCTTTTACTGGACCTTCATTCCTATTCTCTTTCTTCCATCTGGCTATCCACCATCTCCTGACAATTGTTTCATTGTGCAACTATTAGATTTCCTTCTTGTTAGGCATCTCGAACCTTTTCACTCTCAATTTGTGGTGTCGTTCCTTTTTCCGGTTAGGGAATCAAGTGATAGATGGTGATATTTATCCTAAATGAAAAGCACTGCTGGTCTGATTGAGTTTTCAAAAGGAATAGAGAAATGCCAGTGATAAATGGCACTGGTCACATTTCGCCGTAGCGACGGTGTTGTGATGAAAGACCTAAATGGAAACATATGTAGAACTGTGACCAAAGCACCTTTTCGTCTAGTGTCATTTATCTCTCGTAACCATCCATAGGTTATGCCACACTTACAAGAGTGTAACTGTATTTTATGATTCATGAGTCTTCGCCATCATACGAAGACATATTGCTCTTTGATACCCAGTACATTTTAATTTTCCAACGCTACACCCGTGCGTTTCCGGAGCTTTAGGTCCAATTTTTGGTTTGAGGGACAGTGGTTTTAATTCAGTGAAAGGAGAGAGCTCGTTAACATGATTTTTCTCAATTTTTGATGGAATAGAATTTAATTATACATATATATATATATATATATATATATATATATATATATATATATATATATATATATATATATATATATATATATTATATATATAACACATATATTATATATATATATATATATATATATATATATATAAATATATATATATGTATATATATATGAAAATAAGAATGAATTCAAGAACCCTAAATTAATTTGGAAAATAAATTCGTGCATTCACTACAATATATATTTATATATATAATATAATATATATACATATATATATATATATATATATATATATATATATATATATATATATATATATATATATATGTATAGTGCGACCAATTAAATTTTGCATGTCAGTTAATACTTCATTTTGCGTATATATAAATGGCTATAATGAAAAATTTATGATGTATAATTATTAACATGGATAAGTCCATTATTAAACTTGTCCTCATAGACAGTTTATTTCAGTAGGTAAAGAAATAACACCGTTTCTCTCTTTGCTTCTGCAGTTATCCCGACGCGTTGAGGACCTCGAACGAGAGCTGGGATCCCTGAGGGACGCCCACCAGGAACAAGTGGCTCTTCTACAGGATCAGCACCGTCAGCAGTTGTTGGCTCTGAGAGGGCAACGTCACCAGAAAGGTCAGTCGCTCTGGCGTTTGGACGTCGGTTTCAAAATAGCTTGAAAAACAGCAGACGTTATTTCTGGAGCAAATTAATTGCATGCTCCTCTCGTCTCTCTCTCTCTCTCTCTCTCCTCTCTCTCTCTCTCGTCTCTCTCTCCATCTCTTTTCCTCTCTCCTCTCATCTCTCTCTCCGTGAATGGTCTCTATTTTCGAGTAAATGGCTCTCTCTCTCTCTCTCTCTCTCTCTCTCTCTCTCTCTCTCTCTCTCTCTCTCTCTCTCTCTCTCTTCGAATGAAATGGCTCTCTCTCTCTCTCTCGTCCTCATCTCTCTCTCTCTCTCTCCCTTTCTATCTCTCTCTCTCTCTCTCTCTGACTTGATACCATTGCAGTAAAATTAGCACATTTTTGGTAATTGTTTGTGTAGTATTAACATATTTAACAAGTTTTTATAGTTGCCATTAAAGAAAAATTTCGTACAAAAAATAATTGCAAGTGCTTGCACACGCACATTATATATATATATATATTATATATATATATTATATAGTATATATCATATATATATATATAATATATATATATATTATATATATATATATTTATATATATATGTATAATAATATACAGTATTTTTGTGTGTGCTTGTTTGTATAAGTATTCTGAGCTGAGGTGGTGTGGCTCTACTCAATATATTACTAACGTGTGTATGCATTTATGTCATTTATACTGGTCTGAGTTTCTCGGATACTCATGCAAATATCCATCCACGCACAGAAACTCACATCCAGTGTATGCATCAGTGACTGTACATATATGGCTGTTTTTGTTCGAGTATGATGGCCGAATCACTTCCCCAGCAGGTTTCCCATTGATACGTGAGGGCGGACAAGTGTTTTAACTCGTTCGTTGACCCTTATTTGGCCAGTTTCCTCCCTGTGCGAATTTCCCTGTAAGGTCAAAGGGGTGTTCCGTAATTCTTGTTTACCGACTCTATATAGAATATATAGAGTCTAAAGTTTTTTAAATGAATAAGGATCTCGAGTTAGAAAACAAAAACTCATTGTTCAAACATCAGCTTCTTTTCATAAATGTCCTTTCGTATTTATCCTATATTTTATAGTAATGAAGTATTGGAGGGCTTGCCACTGGCCCAGAGCTGTAATTCGGACTTTTTTTTTAACATGACTAATGCATACGTAGAGATATCTATGTTCCGTAGGGAAAGCAAGTTCAGGTGTGCCAGCGACACACACCAACTGTGTAAAAGCGCACTCACCATTCAGGGCTACCAATCTCACATCACACTCCACCTAAATGCTGCATATTTGATTGATTGTTGGTGACGATTTTCATCTACTACTACGTGTCATTTTATTAACTGACTTTGTTTATAAGTTCTTAACACATTACGAATAATTATGAAATATCGTGTTTGTTAGTTTGATTAATACTTTCGTATATTAATCTATTTTGCCAGAATCAACTTTCAGCAATCTGGTTGATTACACACACACACACACACACACGCACACACACACACACACACACACACATATATATATATATATATATATATATATATATATATATATATATATATATATATATATATATATATATATATATATAGCGAGAGAGAGAGAGAGATTTTTTATATTATGTATGTATGTATGTATGTATGTATGTATGTATGTATGTATGTATGTATGTATGTATGTTTATATATACATATATTTTATTTGTATGTTGTTATATTTATGGATTTGTGTTTTTATGTCAATTTAATCTTTTTAAGAACTATAAAAGCAGGGTACAATGAAGACGAAAAATAAAGCAAAATGAAAGCGTGAATATGTCACATTCCAGGTACCTATGGAAGAGGAATAATAGCTTCAACTTGATCACATTTAAAGCATAAGCGATCAAGTCACGTGGGATCCACCAGGTTCTGGGTTAGCCCTAATGATTTAAAACTTTAATCACCTATTAATAAAGATATAAAAGATATGGCCGTTAAATAGCTCGGATAAATTCATCTTATTCATAATGTAACATAGAGAATTTGCGATGAATCCCCGGGTTATCCTGTATGTGGTGTTACTCTTATGGGTGGAAGTGGTTGTATTTTGATAGGCGTTTCATGCCGGTTGTGGCGTTCATTTTTCCTCACACGACCCAGGTGTAGCAACAGCCGTTCAAGTGAGTGACTTAACTTCTACATATATTTCTGGGAATTAGTTCCCTCTGAAATTTCTTATTTGAAAACGATAGATTATCATCATATTGACAATATATTTTGAATAGTACTAGTTTTTTACGGACGTATTAAATAGTACTATAGTTTCATAAGCCACTCACTGGGCTGGAAACTCTCAGTCTCTGTCGAGTGTTTATATAGGCAAGATCTATGTGCCACCTCTCCTGAGGGATACTTTTGAAAGACATATCACTCAGGAGAGGTGGAACATAGATCCTACCCATGTGAACTGTCGAGAGAGACTGAGAGTTTCCAGCAATGTGATTGGCTTTTCAACAGCTAATCAGGAGCGTCGTAAGGGACTGGCCCAGACATCAAATGCACGGTCGATGTGAATCTATCATAGTTTTTTTATTGACGTATTAAATAGTACTAGTTTCTTACAAACGTATTACCTTACCCATACTCTTAGAAGTGGCGGAGATTCAAAATTAAATCCCGCCCCTAGGATGTTATCTGTTGGATCAAAGCTATGACCAAAGAACTTTCATTTGGAGAATTTATATAGGGGCAGTGGTTCGAGAGGTTAGGATCACCCTAGGCATTGGCATGTCTGAACGTGATGTTACCCTCTAGCTGATATTATTACATACATACATATAATGTGTGTGTGCTCTAACTCTCTCAATCACTCAAAACCTACTTGATCCATTAGACAACTTAGACTAATTTAATTTTAACTGATGGTATTTCGATTTACCAGATAATAGTAATGAACATTATTTTTTGTTGTTATTGTTTCCTGCAAACACTGACTTTAGCTTTTGTCCTTCGTAACAGATGGTACTATATCAGCCGAGTCGCCATCAGCCCTGGAGGAGGCAAGTACTGATACCTTATTCTTTACTATATATATATATATATATATATATATATATATATATATATATATATATATGTATGTATATATATATATATATATATATATATATATATATTGTACTCACATCGGGATCGAACTCCGGTCTCTCAAATGAAAGACCAGGAAGCTACCAATTGGTAGCCCCAGCCTGTCATTTTTAGAGACCGGGATTCGATCCCGATGTGAGTCAGAAAATTATTTTTGTGAAAACTCATATTCATGTGTTCATTCATTCTAGTTCTAATGTATACATGAGCCAAGGTAAGTTACGTTGAATGCCGCCATTTTAAGCCACTTCCTTTGTGACTCAAAATTATGTGTCATGTATGTATACATGTATTAGATATGAAATAGTTTTGTGTGCTTGCTTTTTTAAATTCCATTTAGAATAAATGTATATCATGTTATATAGCCTCCGCCTGATGTGTTGCCACCTCTTGGATAGGGGGGGGTGGGGGGGGGGGGGGGGGGGGGGGGGGGGGGGGGGGGGGGGGGGGGGGGGGGGGGGGGGTTTGTGGACTCGGGCGCACTTGCAGAGTGAGTAAGAACGGTTGTCACAAGTGTTCCTCGCAGCTGCGTCAGGTGTTGGTCCGAACTTGTTTGAAAACCTCCCTCCCCCTAACACCTAACAGTCTTTCTCTCTCTCTCTCTCTCTCTCTCTCTCTCTCTCTCTCTCTCTCTCTCTCTCATATTTAAGAGTGATTTATGGGTTTCCTGCCTTCCTTGCTTTGTACCCTCTTCCACAGGTCTTCTGACGTTGACTTATTATTTCTTTCGTCCTAATCATTAATTATATCTTTGATTTTTCTTGCTGGTTTTCACGGGATATAAATAGTAGGCTTTTGTTTTCAGGATTTTTCAAATTGTTTTTAGGTTTACTCCAAAGACTGTGTGATATTTATTATGGGACGAATTTAATTTTTAGACTGAGCAAATGAGCGACAGATGTGTACGTGGGAGCATATGAGCATTAATGTTTGTTAGTTGAGTTATTGGGTTAGAACGTGGGTGCTATTTGGAGTTGAAGTTTCCCTCAGAACTCTAATGGAATTTTTTTTTTGTTTTTTTACAATTATCAAATACATATTTGTTAATAAACTGTTTAGTTCCTTGTTGGACGAGTGGATTTCGCGCTGGGCTACCAATCCGGTGGTCCGAAGTTCGATTCTCAGCTCGGCCAACGTGGAACAAGAGGAATTTATTTCTGGTGATAGAAATTCATTTCTCGATATAATGTGGTTCGGATCCCACAATAAGCTGTAGGTCCCGTTGCTAGGTAACCAATTGGTTCATATCTACGTAAAAATATCTAATCCTTCGGGCCAGCCCTAGGAGAACTGTTACTCAGCTCAGTGGTCTGGCAAAACTAAGATATACTTAACTTTTTACCGTAATCATCAGAAACCTCAAGTTTTTCATGTGCCTTCAGCAAATAACAGCTCATTTCATGAGATTAATAGGTGAACTTTTAGTAGTACACTGAATTGAAGCCATGAACGGTTTCTGTGAGTGAATTTTTTTTTTGATAGATATTTGTTACGTCGTAACAGACTTTGAAACCCACGTCACTTTGTCGGGCAGCTCTGCCATTGTGCTTAGTTGATTATAAAGTCAGAAGTTAATAAGTAGATGTGCATTTGATCTCTGAGTCGTTTTGGCAGTTTTTGTTGAATTACGTACAGCGTTTATAAATCGTTGAAGGTTTCGAATATCATTTTTGTCTATTTAGCATTTCGGTTCCCTTGATAGAATGTATCATAATAGCCGGTCTTTAGGAGGAACCCGTAAGTTGATACACCCTTTTAATTAATATTGGCTCTACAAAACTTTGAAGGGCATCGTAAACTCGTCGATAAATATCTTTTTCAAATTGTGTGTGAACGCCTTACAGTCATCCTTTTTTTATTCATCTAAAGGAACTTATTTATGTTTCGAATCGATTCTCAAAGCTTTTCAAGTTTTGAGAATCTCTTGGATAGTACACCAGTTGAGCCAAGAGCCCGGAGGGGAAAATGAAAGCGTTTGGTAGACATTACTATAACCCTTGACGGGCCATGCTGGAACGGGGTTATTTTTGGCGTTGTCAGCTGACCGTTATGATTGATATACGACGAGTTCACGACAAATGTTCGTGAAACCTTTGCCCTCTTTGCCAGAGCCTCCAACATTTTAGTGAATGGCCACGACCCCTTACCAGACAGTGTCCAAATAAAGTTTCACCAGTATGACAGCCTTAGCGCGACTTTCAGTCACACTCACGGTCTGGACCGTGGTCACATTGTAATCAGCGAACGTAGTCGGCGTCAGTGTGACCTCATCTTATTTCTAGATGAATAGGAATGGACTAACGTATGGTTTACTCCGGAGCCTAAACTAGGAGTTGAAAGAGGCGAGGCCGTGAATGATGTCAGTTGACGTCCTACGTAAAGGATAACGTTTAGATTTAGATATAGGAGGTAAAAAAGCAATTAGAAAATGTCTGTGTGTAGAGATAGAAAGAGACTAATGAAAAATACGGGAATGAACTCAAATGATGGGAAAGCGTGGTTCAGAGAGAGAGAGAGAGAGAGAGACTAATGAAGAAATTAGGGAATGAGCTCAAGTGATGGGAAAGCGTGATTCAGAGAAGAGAGAGAGAGAGAGAGAGAGAGAGAGAGAGAGAGAGAGAGAGACTAATGAAGAAATTAGGGAATGAGCTCAAGTGACGGGAAAGCGTGATTCAGAGAGAGAGAGAGAGAGAGAGAGAGAGAGAGAGAGAGAGAGAGAGAGAGACTAATGAGGAAATTCGGGAATGAGCTCAAACGGTAGGAGAAAGTAGTTTAGAGGAATA
>NC_061108.1:103214634-103349634 GCF_015104395.2 Macrobrachium nipponense
AAATCCCTTCCTCCCGCACCATATGTGTTTCTGTAAACACTCCATTCTATGCCCAACGTTTCGTAGAGATTTTACTACCTTTCATGATTCATCTGATTTTAATCCACCTCTTCCTCAGTCTACTCACATCCATTCCATCTATTTCTAAAAATATAGATGTGAATCAACAACTGTTCTTTCACCATCTGTATTAGTATTCATTGCTTCGCCTTCCTTCCTTCCACTGACCAGTATACACATTACTTTTGCTGTTACAATAGCATTCGCCTTCAGTTTTTCCTTCCGCATCAGAGATCACTGGTGTTATGTCGTGCACTGTAGGCATTACTTAAGGTTCTTTGCAGCGTGCCTTCGGCCCCTAGCTGCAACCACTTTTTTTCCGTTTACTGTACCTCCTTTCATATTCTCTTTCTTCATCTTACTTTCCACCCTCTCCTAACACTTGATTCATAGTGCACCTGCGATGTTTTCTTCCTGTTACACCTTTCAAACCTTTTACTGTCAATTTCCATTTCAGCGCTGAATGACCTCATAGGTCCAACGTGCTTGGCCTTTGGCCTAAATTCTATATTCAACTCAACTCACTGGTTTTGTTTTGTCAGATGGCCCTAAAGAAATGTATTTCCTCGTTTCACCAGTCGTTGCAGCTTCTCTCCTCACTCTCACTAGTTAGTACTTTCATCCACAAATAATCTGTATCTCACAAGAATTTATGAATCGGTAAAGGGGGAATTTAGCATTGATTATTATGCTGATTATATGAAGTGTTACTTATGGAAAAGATTTACTTTTCATATCTTAATAGAAAATAAAAGTTAGAATTAAATTCATTTTTCATGTAGACTTTATTCATGTTGTGTAACCGACTGTAATTACGCTTAGGATCCCGAAGGAACTCACGTTTCTCTCGTCCATTCACAGGACGCTTTTATACTACGTCATATGCTACTTTGTGTTGTTCTATAGACCTCGGAGCACGTTTCTTTTATTTGCTGACGAGCGTTGTTCTTCTGTTGCGGTCTTGTTCTTTGTGTCCCCACTTACCGGCGTTTGAATAGAATTTTATAGTAATCGTTATCAACACCTTTATTTAAATATTCATTGTTCATTTTCGAGAGCGGTAATTCAGGGTTTTATATTGGAGGTTAGTGCTGTCAGTGCGCCTCACGCGGTGCGCTGTAGACATTACTTGATGTTATTTGCAGCATCCCTTCGACCCCTAATTGCAATTTTTACTGTACCTCTATTCATATTCTATTCCTTCTATCTTACTTTCCATCTTCTCCCAATACTTATTGCATAGTGCAACTTCGAGGGTTTCTCCTTTGGCACCTTTAAAACCGATTTTACTCTCAATTTTCCTTTTAGCACTGAATGACCTCATAGGGCCCAGCGTTTGGCCTAAATTCTATGTTCCATTCATTTCCGAAAATTCAGGGTAGGAAATAACGAGTTCTTATTAGAAATGTTACTGTGCCTTCCTTTGAGGGACGCAGGAACCGCTGTAATACTTCAGTAATGTGGGTGACTTAAAGACCCAGGTTTCTTTTCACTTATTCGGGGAGTAAGCCTACAAGATGTTTGGCGTTGAGCTAGAGATACAGGATTTTTAGGATAGGATATTTATGATTTATTTATTACAATGAAAATGCAAAAACATAAATAATTGCATGTTAAACAGCAAAGAACAATTATTTCTAATATAATATAGCGTATTGCTTTTCATTTTCGTTGGTGAAACAACGCTCTATTTGACCGTAGATTTTAGCATGCTCCCGAATAAGCTGTAGATCGGATGACGCCTTGTTACTTATCATTATTGATTAATAATGACACAGAGTGATTGCCTGTTCCTGCCATTGTGTGTCACTATTACTGCAATGCTTCATCAATGTTTTATGCTGAGACCGTGATGATGTAAGCATCCCTTACTACTTGTATCGTTCACCGCTCATGAAAAATTGGTGCAAGGAAAGAAAGGTGATGTACTGGTGAAGGTCTTCTCTGGCCATTACTCATCTGTTTCTGAAATTGAAAGATCACGTTACAGGATTTATTTTGAAGTAACGTAACAAGGTGAATCATCATTCTCTATTGGAAATAAAGGAGTTGTTTGTGCCAGTGTATGTGCAGGTGTGTGGTATTATTATTATTATTATTATTATTATTATTATTATTATTATTATTATTATTATTATTATTATTCAAGAGGTGAACCCTGTTCATAATGAACAAACCCACTGGTGTCACTGACTTGTAATTCAAGCTTCCAAAGAATTTGGAGTTCGTTGAAATTTAGAAAGTAAAATATTGATGTACAAGGAAAGTTGTGTCTGGGTAGTAGTCCATACTTCCAGTGTATGGAAGTATGCAGTATTATTGGACCGTATTTATAGGATTTATGTTGATACGCAATAAATCTGACTATTTATAGTATGTTCCTGGACTTATTACGTATAGTGTATGTCTGTGCGTGCTCCCAGCGACTAGGAAATGGGAAAAGGCTTCTCTTCTTTTATCATAAAGTATTTGCTTCCTGTGAATAAATGTTGAATGTCAGGAGTTTGAACAACGCAAGTCGTCATCTTCTTCCGTTGCTATAACCTGCTGCCACACTTTCTGTGAAGCTGAACCGGGTCTGACTGTGGTGCGTAGTAAATCTCTTTCCAGAAACATCATCTTGTAGGTCTGTGATCGTCTTTTCTTGTACACTTGATATACACAGTCATACACACATACTCATACACACACATGCATCACGAGGGTGGGAAGCATATCTTTTAGGTAATATTCACTGTGTTCTTAACGTTAATGAGTTAGTCGTATTGATTATATTCAACGTCTGCCTTTTAGTTATTTCAATTTTGTAAAATATTTGCTCAAATAATGATTGTAATACGAAAAGTTTTATTTAGTGATGTGTTAAGTACTTAGTGGCTCTCTTTAGTATCGTTAGGAAAAAATATCGATTTACTCGGGCGTGATGTGGTATGTTCATTCGACGTGAATTCCTTTTTAAATTTGGGATAGTTCATTGCTGTACGTGTTTCTACTTTTATATACCCATTATGAGTAGTTTTTAATATTTACACAAGTTTGTAATTCCATCTAAACAGATCTACACACCCTATAATTTTCCAAGTGCTGAATGAGAGCAAATGCTCATGACTGTTGACTTATCATCCAAAATATTGCTTACAAGTAAAATGTGTAAAGATCCAAATGGGGCTCATTTGCCTTCAAAACTATATTGACGAATTTCTTACGATTGGTCCTCAGTGGTGTGGTCGGTATGGTGTTGGCGTACCACCTCGGTGGCCGCGAGTTCGATTCTCGGGCATTCCATTGAGGAGTGAGAGATGTGTATTTCTGGTGAGAGAAGTTCACTCTCGAAGTGGTTCGGAAGTCACGAAAGCCGTTGGATCCGTTGCTGAATAACCACTGGTTCCATGCTACGTAAAAAACACCATACAAACAAATAAATAAACAAACTTACGATTGATCCCCGTCCGTTCTACTTTCAAACGGTTTAAATGAACCAGAAGCTTCATGTGATATCGCCCCAAACTCAACCATAAATGATCGACTCGGTTCAACTCCTTCGAAAATGTAGATGTTTTATATCGTGCTGACAAACACTGCCTGAAGTTTCGCTTTTTATTAGAGATCCATGGGTAGTACCTCTTTTGTGTACTAACCCTGCATCCAGCAAGGTAGACGACGCTATTCAGCTCATTTGAATGCTTTCTATTCATTCCTCTTCTTCTTCATCGCTCCCGTAGTGGGTCAGTGCCGCCAGTGCACCTCACGTAGCGCGCAGTAAGCATCACTAAAGGTTGTTTTCAGCGCTCGGTCGGCGCCCACATTTCAGCCTTTCACTGTACCTCCGTTCCCACTTCTCTCTTCAGCCTTGCTGTCCAACCACTCCAACTCCCTCTTCTTCGTTGTAAGCTCTGAATGGCTAAAAGTGCCCAGTGCTTGACTTGACAGCCAAATATTCATAAATTAAGTAAAATTCTTCTCCGACGCATTGTCTCCTTTTCCTTCTAACTCACATTTTCCTTTTGTTTCGTATGCAGTGATAAGGTTGCTCATAAATCGCCTATTGCTACCACCAGCCTTTCTCTTCCAACCTCGGTTATATAATCTTCACGGTCTGTCTATATTTAGGAGGAAGGTTTCACATCAAATAAGGATGAGAAACCATCTGCTGTGGAGCCCAGTCACGCTTGAACCCTTCTCATGTGCATCTTCGTTCGTTGTATGTATGTATGCATGTATGCATTCATTATGTGTGAGTATAGTATGTGTATTCGTCGTACGCGTGCGTTCAGTATTTACATTGAGAGGCTTACGTGTTATTATTGTAGAATTAATTATGATGTGCATTCGTGTACGTACGGACGCTATTCGCTACGTAGGCTGTGTCATGTTTCATTAACAGTTGCTGTGTGTGTGCGCGCGTGTCTTTGCTTCTTAAGTATTTGTCTATGCAGTGTATTCAAATTTTAACTGCTAAGGCTTAGTGTAGTGTTGATTGTAGTTCGGTTTGTTTTTACCGGAGGAAATAAGGGGAACAAGATTTCTGTAGTGTGCTGTGTAGTTTGGTGTGATATTGTGAACGTTATCCTTTTGGTACAGAGGTCATGATTTAAAAAAGAAAAAAAAAAACATATTGTTATTCGGGAGAGAGAGAGAATTATGTGAAGGGAGGGTTTGTAGCAGGTTCACCCAAGGAAACAAATGATGACGAATAACATGGTAGGTTACGTAGTTAGTAGCCGTAAGCTGAAATCTTCTATGTCTGACCTGTGAGACTGTTACGTCTGCTGGACGAACCTAAGAAGCATAAATTTTATTACTTGCTATTTTCTTCTACCAACGTTATTAAGTTTACAATAAGATGTTCCTCTCATCCCTGAAATATATTTGTGTGTGGATTACGCACCTTACTTTAATTATCTTAGTTATTTCCTTATATAGTATAATAGAGAGTATCTTCCGCGGTGTTATAGCCCCGATTTTGGAACCAAATTGTGTAAGGCATGCGTTGTATGCCCAGTGTTTTCGATGTGCATCTTGGTAATATCTTATTTATCTCAAGTCTCGTTTATTTAAATAAACTGTTCTTCTACTAAAATATCT
The DNA here is from genome assembly GCF_015104395.2 of Macrobrachium nipponense. Taxonomy (NCBI): domain Eukaryota; kingdom Metazoa; phylum Arthropoda; class Malacostraca; order Decapoda; family Palaemonidae; genus Macrobrachium; species Macrobrachium nipponense. The sequence continues at coordinate 103,219,780 of NC_061108.1, forward strand.
AATTGTTAATCGTATGTAAAGTATCAAGTTGTCTGTGTATTGTCATTTATAATTAAATTGGCGTACTTCCGCATTATATATATATCTTTTTGGTCAAAATGCTTTATTCTGTTTGAACATAGGAGGAGGGTGGGGTTGGTTTGTAAAAGCGGTGCTTCACGCGTGTGAGCGGGATATTGGTGTAATAGGAGAGAAAGATAAGATAGAAAAGCCCGCTTAAGTATCGGTGTAATATTCGCGATAACAGTGCCAGTGGAGTAGGTGGCTTCGGTTTGCCTCTCGGCCATGGGTGGGTGGGGTCTAGGGTGGCCCATGACTCGGTGACGATGTCATTCTACTCATTTTAACCGCGTTGGCTTGTATGATTTTGGTCCTGAATGTTGCTGATTGATTATGGCTTTTTTTTGGTAGTATAACCTCCCACAGACATCGTAATAATCTTATGCGAATGTTTCCAGTAGCGGGTGAGTGCCGTCAGTGCTCTTCATGCGGTGCACTTTATGAATTACTGAAGGTTCTTTGCAGCGTCCCTCCTGCCCACAGCAGCAACCCCTATCATACCTTCTACTCTACCTCATTTCATTCTCTTTCTTCCATCTTACTTTCCACCCTCTCCTAACAACTGTTTCGTAGTGCAACCGTGAGGTTTTCCTCCTGTTATACCTTTCAAACCGTCTATGTCAATTTCCGTTTCACCGCTAAATGACCTCGTAGGTCCCGTCGCCTGCCCTTTGGATATGTTTTATATTCCATTCCATTCCATTCCGGTATATGAATGTTATTATTCGCAACGACATTACTATACTTCTGCCACGACTTAACTTGTGAACGCAGCCGTAACGGAGTAGACATTAAGAGAGATACAACGCTAACAAAGGGATTCGTGAAGTGACCTCATAGAAATTGGAATCCACCCGAAGCCACGATACCGATGCTTTTGTCGTACATTATAGTAGGCAATAGGAAGGTATCACAAACTCTTACAGGTAATCATTAAATGAAGTTTATTATTATTATTATTATTGTACTTGTACTTCCACAGTGAAAGATGAGTACAACAAGAGATAATGAATGATAATCTACGGGTAATAACTCCTCGTCTAGATTTCACAGACAAGGCAGTAGCAATAGAGAGACATGAGCCCCGGGCAGGTCCTTATTCTAAAGGACTGTGCCTTTCGCCCCTAAAATCGGTTCAGGGTATCCTCATTCCTGGCGCTTCACAGGCCAGGGCCAGGGATGAGAGAAATTACCCCGGGAGTAAATGATAGGTGTCTGGTCTCGACTTCAGTGATGTGATGGCAATAGAGGTTACGCCACGAATAAAATCAGTAATTAAATTGTGGATGCTCAATTCATCTAATGTTGCAGATATTAGCAGTAGTCCCATTCGAGCAGTAAGGTCTGGGTGATATCCGGATGTCTTTTGTTTTGTTCTTTGACATCCGTGTCTCTCTCTCTCTCTCTCTCTCTCTCTCTCTCTCTCTCTCTCTCTCTCTCTCTCTCTCGCATGTAGATAAGTCTGTCATATGTATTTGCGACCCCGATTAGGGATAAAGCTGGGAAGAAGATGTATATATATATATATATATATATATATATATATATATATATATATATATATATATATATGTAGGTATATATTGGTGCGTTTATATATATGTATATATATAATATATATATAAATTTTTTTTCATGTATAGGCACACACACACACACACACACACACACACACACACACACACACACACAACACACACACACGTTGTTACCATCCCTTGCATTAGTAACAAGAGCCTCAGCTTACGGTGTCTATTCCGGGTGTGGGAAGTAATTAAGGGCCATTTGATGAAAAAAAAAAATCAAGGTGTTCCTGTTGTTAAAAGCAGTTAATGAATACCTGGTAGCTAGTTTTGAGTTGAGTTTTGGTCGCTGACATGCTGAAGGTGGGCATTTGCGGACAGTACTTGCAAAAAGACGGGTTAAATACATGCAAAGAACACACACACACACACACACACACAAGTGTATATATATATATGTATATATATATATATATATATATATATATATATATATATATATATATATGTATATATATGTACAGAGAGAGAGAGAGAGAGAGAGAGAGAGAGAGAGAGAGAGAGAGAGAGTCTTTCCTGATCCCCCAGAATTTAACTTTTTAGTTAAAGAAGAAGACGAACTTACATCATGGCAATGTGAATTCCTTGTTCATTGAATTCATCGTTCTTCGACCCAGTTTTTCCTTCATTCCCTTTTTAGTTTCATTATTCGGGGCTTTGGTTATTCATTTTGCCTCTTCCTCATTTCTCGTTCCCACTCTTGTTTGTGCTTGTGTAGGAGGATATCCGGCCTGGAGTTCCGGCAGACGGAAGGATGATGATAAAGTTGGGGATGGGAGTTCCTAGGATGAAAAGGGAGGAGTGGCTGGGGGGGAGGGGCGTGGGTAGTAGTAGCGCCCCTCTGTTTGAATACCCGGAACCTTAGTATCATTGTTTTGTTTAGTTTAATTGTGTTTTTGTTATTTCTGGATTCCTCTTGCGTGTGTGGCAGGTTTCATGTTGTTCAGTGAGTGATATTAACTTGCATAAAATGATTAACGATGAGTGGGCCATACTGCTTTCATATTCTCGACAATGAGAAGAATAATTGGCTTGCTTTTTATGTTGTTGTATTATTTTTATTTTTAACCATTTTCATATAGAATTTTGTCGATTGCTTATCATTTTCCGTGATACTGAAGGTTGTCATTTTTTGAATTGTTAAACGGAAAAGTGTTATGTATATACTTGGTTATTTTGTAATTTCTCGCGGTAATTACTAGATTTCTAGGTCTTATATTATTATAAATAAACAAAAGAGGAAGAGAAAAATCGAGAATTGGGTCGTAATGTATTCAGCAAACAGTACTGACGCCGAGTTGATAGGTAACTCGAACTTACAGACGGAATATTCAAGAGGAACTCATTAGTGAAGAAGAAATAGGTAATCGTGAATTTTAACTGAAGAATGGTCAAGATTTTAAAGTGTCGATGTTATCGAATTTGCAAGTGGGACTGTTAAAACCGATATTTTATGTTACACAGTTCCGTAATTCTCTGAACTTGGGAACTCCATGGTATCCCAATTGTTTCAAATAACAAATGTACTCTCATTAATAGTTCGGTTTACCAATTGCTCTTAGTGACACAATACGGGATAATACGTTTCCTAACTAATTTTGATACACTTGGATATAACATTTTTATAACATTTTAAATATATAATTTTTGGTATTGGATCTTCAGTTTTTCCCACTCGTACAAGCACCAACATGAAACAACGTCGTAATCACTTATTAATTTTACTATTCACTCATTTTACTTTGAAAGTAACTAACCACGTAACCATCTAAAAGAATTGGACGCACAGCATCTCCGTGTGGCGTAAATAGGAGTTTTTTCTTCTTTTTTTTAGTTCATATAAGTATTAATAATGTATATGTATGTCGTTTATGTAATCATAGATGTACGTCGTTGTAGCCTTTTGGAGAAGGTAGTTAGTCCCAGCGCCGGTTTACCCTAGATCTCCATGAAGAATGTCACATGACAAGTAATGAGTAGGCTGAGTTGAGGAGAAATTATTCTTTTGTGACATTTTTGGTTTTGAACGTGACCCGTGAGGACCGTTGCGTTGGAGAGAGTTAATCACAATATCGGAGATGATGAAGGTTGTATTAATGGAATATGATAATAGTATTGATGGACGATGTATGATGTTAATGTAATTAAGGGCTTGGGAGAGAATTAGCAGTTATGATTGCGTAATTAATTACAGATAGAGTACCTTATTGCGACATGTTTGTAGTCGTTAGTGGTACCTGTTTTATTTTTGGAAAGGTTTTAGTGTAAGAAAAAGTTGATAGTTAGTTTGCGTAGGAAAAAATGAATTAATTTAGTAAAATTAGAATAAACTGATAATTCAGTCAGGAAAAGGCGATGATTAGAATTGCTATTATATTAAAAGGAAGAAGTTTGTCGCTTTTGCATTATTAAAAACTGCAGTATTTCCCTGTACTTAATTACCGGCAACTGACAACAAGGCCGCATATTCCCGAACTGTAACCGAGTACCGAACCTTCCCTGAAAAAGCGAAACGCCATGTCTTCATAATTAACAATAGAATCTTCATGAAAATAATTTAATTATGACAAAAACGTAAAAAAAACGGGGCTGTTGCATTACTATTATACTTCTTGGGAATTTCCTAGTAGGCCACCATCAGCCGCCGGATTGAACACTTCAGCTTGTTTCATCTTGAGCCGAGAACGCTTCGGAATTCCCTACCTTCTTCGTTCATCCATTAATTCCAGCATACTTCCCATCTACATTTTTTTGTAGAAAATCTCAAAATTTTCGCACACCTCACTCGATTCTCATTATTTCCTTGAACTTAAAACTTGGATAAGTGCATTACACTTTCCAATCGACATTTATGATAATAGAAAATACTCGATTATTTTCTTAATATTTGAACAAGGTTTGACAAACAAGGTGTAGGATTAGTATTGCTCTGAATGTATAGATAATATTCATCTTTGTTGATTTATCTATAGTTATTCTCTTCCCTCTTTTTATTTTGATTTATCTATGTTTATTCTCTTCCCTCTTTTTATTTTGATTTATCCATGTTTATTCTCTTCCCTCTTTTTATTGTGATTTATCCATGTTTATTCTTTTCCCTCTTTTTAATGTGATTTATCCATGTTTATTCTCTTCCCTCTTTTTATTTTGATTTATCTATGTTTATTGTCTTTTCCTCTTTTTGAATTTATCCTGTATTGTCCTTCCCTCTTTTTTATTTTGATTTATTATGTTTATTCCTCTTCCCCTCTTTTTATTTTGATTTTATTCTAAAGTTTATTGGCTTCCCTCTTTTTATTTGATTTCTATGTTTATTCTCTTCCCTCATTTTCTTTTTTTGTGATTTGGTCCTATTTTTGTTTTGTTCTTTTTCCCTCTTTTTAATTTTGTGATTTATTCCTCTGTTTATTTCTCTTCCCTCGTTTTTATTGTGATTTACCATGTTTATTCCTTTTCCCTCTTTTTACTTTGATTTATTCCATTTTGTTTATTCTCTTCCCTCTTTTTAAATTGTGATTTTCTATCCATGTTTTATTTCTTTTCCCTTCCCTTTTTTCTTTTTGTTTTGATTTAATCCTATTTGTTTATTGTCTTCCCTTCTTTTTATTTTGATTTGTCTATGTTTTTGTTGCTTCCCTCTTTTTATTTTGATTTATCTATGTTTATTGTCTTCCCTCTTTTTATTTTGATTTATCTATGTTTATTCTCTTCCCTCTTTTTATTTTGATTTATCCATGTTTATTCTCTTCCCTCTTTTTATTCGCGTTTATTACCTATTGTTCCTATATTTGATGGATGGAAGCGTGGTGAGCCACATAATGTCATTTTGGCTTCATCCATTTGATTGTTTGTGCATTTTGAATGACGGTAGTAGTTGCAGCAATCATAGTAGTAATAGTAGTTCGGCAGACAGTAAAGTTCAGGGAACTGTGTCACTCACATCCTGTGTATATATGCTAATAAGAGCCCTTTCTGATGTCCGTGCATTGTTTGCCGAGTTATTGTATTAAAATGTCCTTTCATTAAGTTGTAAAAGAGTCTCTCTCTCTCTCTCTCTCTCTCTCTCTCTCTCTCTCTCTCTCTCTCTCTCTCTCTCTCCGCCATGGCTTGCATTCTTTTATTCAACTGTTGAATATGTTCTTGTTTACGTAATACAGTAAGTGGGACTTGTTCAGTTATGCAGCTTGTATAAAAACAATGTTATTTCTTGAGCTTCCATCCTTAAACGACTCGAGCTTTTCAAAAGCTGGTTCGAGTGTTAAACACACACACACACATACACACAAGGAAAATCAGAACCACACAATCTATAAAAAAGTCTCGTATGACGAGCCATTCAAACTAGATAACTCGTGAGGTAAGTTTTTCTAGAAAAAAGTCGAAATAGCGTCGGGACATAAAGCTAGACTTCATCAAGTGTTAGAGGGAGGGGAAGTGGCTGTCTGGAAGCTCTTTGGCCCAAGATCCAGTCAGAATGACTGTGTAGAATACGGAAGGATGGGATCCTTATGATGTTGCTGAGGTGTATCAGCTGTAAGATCTGGCCATTGATGCCTGGGAAAGCCGTTGGTTCAACTCTTGTCGAGGAAAGTACTGTGTGGAGAGCCAAACTAAATTTTAGAGCAAAGAGTCCAAGAAAAAACATAAGCCGCATTGTGTAGAGTCCCACGTAAATCTCTAAAAGCTATTCAGCAGGTCAGAACAGGTTATTATCAGTGAATAAGAAAGGGCAAGGGCAGAGGAATTTGGTAGAAATGAATCAGAAGTTAGAATTAGTGAAAATAATCCAATTATGGTTAAGAGATCTCTTGGGAAAGACAGCGGAATGGGTAGAGAGACGGATCAGAGATAAATATTAAGGACATTGGTGCCTCTGGAAGAGTTGAATCAGTTAAAAAAAAAAAAAAAAAAAGGATACACGTGTGTTCCATCACGATTTTAATTGTACCTTACTCAACTCTAACGAATAATAATTTCAAGTGTTTGAGTCTATTTCCTATCTTTATAGGAAAATGCCCGAAGCCAGAAATGACTTTTTGTTAAGTGCAGTTGACGTCATCGAGTCTTTATAGACGGAAAAGAAACTCACATATCCATACTGTATTAATTATTGATTGTAATGATGTATAGTTGTGCAAGAAGGTGTCTGTTCTGTTTTTGTGTACTTTTTATTACAAATAATATGTGTGTATGTATACGGTATTATATATATATATATATATATATATATATATATATATATATAATATATATATATAGAATATGTCTACATCTATAAAATAGGTCATTAACGAATGGCCTACAGAACCTACACCCAGTTTCTTATTTTTTCACCTGTGTGGTGATGAGATAAACAAATCACGTGTTAATGAGATTAGAATCATAAACATTATATATATTAAAATATATAAATAATATACGTATATATATATATATATATATATATATATATATATGTATACATATATGTATACATATATATAATACAGCAAAAAGTCGTTTTCCCGAACTGGTCTTGCTTTTATCGTTAAAAACAGAACGTTCACTTCCACATTCATATTTTTAACTACTGAATCGTGAAGGAAACCCCTGTGCAAGAAAATTCCCCAACACCAACACTTTATCCACCTATTCGTCATCATACTTGTTGTCAACATTCTTCTCCATATCCCATTGTTGACTCATTTTCCTATGTACTATTTTGCACTTGAGTCTAACCTCCTCCTCGCATCACTCCATCCATCAAGGTATTGAAAAGCCACAGACATAACACACCTTTATATCAGACTCATTTCCACACCAAACGAGTCACTCTACTTTGTACATATTCCAACAAACGCTTCGCTTTTATATAGTAGTTTGTAATCATCTGTACAATGACGTCTCAACTCCCTCTTTGCCTCTATATGGAATCTATCATAAGGTTTTTATAATTTTATAACCACTAACTTGGCTAAATTCATATTGGTATTCCCTTGTCATTCCTTTTATTATTTAAGCTTCGGTTTCTCATTCAGAATTCCACTTTTCTAAGTAATGTTGTGCCGTTATGGTTTTTAACTGTCTCCTGTATCGCCTTTACCTTTAGCAAATAAAATTATTTCCCCAGCCCCAGCGATGAGTTGAGTACCGATTTTCATCTCTACATTTCAAAGTATCTCATTGTTTAGGGAAACAATTTTGACAGAAATTGGTTCGGCATATTTTTAATTAAGTAGACAGACGGCGTCGTTTCAGTCATGTTTAAAACGGTTTCAAATGAGTACCGGGAAGTTTTTCTATGTATGGAGAGATGGACGTATAGATATGCAGATAACAGAATGGTGTTAATATGGGGTCACGGTTTTTGCAGTGGCTTCTCTCTCCCGCCCAGCATTGTTGTGCAGTTAAAGAGTTCGTCTGCCGTCCCATATTGCGCTCATGGATTTTCTTCCTGTTTCAACATTGTCGGACTAATTACTATGCATCGCTTGTAAAGAGAAACACGACTCTTCTCTGTTTGGGGGAAAGTAGGACAGCTTTCATGCAGGCGAAGTCAGTGCTGACATCGTCCGTAAGTGCAGTCCTTCATTGCAGTACTTTTAGTCGCCATGCGTATACCTGTTCCCAATTCAACAACTCTCTTCTTCCCCCCCCTTCCCCCCCCCCACCCCCCACCCCACCAAGTAATGCGTAGGGCGTATTGTGTTACTGATACTCAGGTGGAATTGGGTTCTCTAAGATTATGTTTCATGGCCAGACTTTCAAATCCTTCACCTCAGAAATATGGTATAATTGCTGCTGATGCTTGGATTTACTTTGCATTTTGTTAATTACGAGCTTATTGGCGTACGCTACGCGTCTTGGAACCTGGGGCTGCTGTCTCCCCTACCTTCCTGATGCCATACCCACTCCGCCCCCACCATCGGCGGACAGACTGGTTCGGAGGAGGAAGATGGGTGTCTCCCTTATCTACCCCGTCCCCAACCAGGGTGGACAAACCGGTTTGCAGGGGGGTGGGAGGCTGTGTCATGTCTCCCTTGCTGACACGGGGAGGATTTATATTAATCGTTTTAAAAATATTCTGTAGATTATAAAGTTGTAACTCTCTCTCTCTCTCTCTCTCTCTCTCTCTCTCTGTCAAAACGAATAAAATTAAGACATTTCCCGTAATTATGTCGATGGTTTATGCCCTATTGCTCTTAGAAACAACCAGATCTTGGCATCGACTTATAATAGGTAGTATTGTAGGAGGTCGTGTTCTCCATTTGACATAAATAAAGTTGTGTGTCACCCAGGATGGTCCCCCCCCCCCGCGGAATCGTTTAATGGGGGGATTAAAAAGTAATTGGGATTGGAGATGGGAAAAACAAGTCAACAGATGGATTTATTAAAAATTATTAGAGAGAGAGAGAGAGAGAGAGAGAGAGAGAGAGAGAGAGAGAGAGAGAGAGAGAGAGAGAGATTTGTCCAAAAATTCATTATTGTAATATATTTGCAAATGGAAGTCAGTCTCATGTTGTCAGCAACTACGTTAAATCAACTATGGTTATGTTAGGTAAGATGTGCTACTCCCTTCTAACACATTCCATACATATTCATTTATGTATGACCAAAGAAGTAGGCAAAACATCTGTGAATAAATAATCAGGCAGTAAATTAGAAGTCATCGTTAATGACAGGCTTTGTATATTTAGATACACACATATATATTATATATATTGTATATTTATATATGTGTGTATTTATGTATATAATATATATATATATATATATATATCTATATATATATATATATATATATATATATATATATAATATGACCTATATATAATGTGTGTGTATGTATGTATGTATGTATGTATGTATGTATGTATGTATATACTAGTATGTGCAACATGGAATAATCTTGATGAATTAATTGTATATGTTCTTGATTTTATGACAGTAGAAGTACTTTAGGAAAATGAGATATTTAGCATTATCTGATCACATTTGGGTTCATCTTAACTAATTTAATCCAGTAAATATATAGGTAATTCTTAATCGAATAACTGAAATATTCAATTTTTGTCGTAAAATTTTATTTTAACCCTCTGATTTTTTTTTTTTTTTTTTTTTTTTTTTTTTTTTTTTTTTTTTTTTTTTTTTTTTTTTTTTTTTTCTAAGCTATTTGATGTTTCTCGTACGCGAATCCATTGTCTGACGTTCAGATTTTTTTTCCAGAAGACGTAACTTGATCTGTTCTTGTTGGCACAGAACATTTATGTTTATACGTACACACAAACCTAACTTCTGCAAAGGTAACTTTATAAAAGTGATTGCACTGTAGACGTCAGCCATATGGAAAAAAAGGTGGTTGCAGTTGTATGCATAAAAATATTCAGTTGAAACATATACTCCAAATCAGAATGTTTCCTGAATCTGTGTTCTCCTGTCGTTCTCCTGAATGAACTCCCAAAAACGATCACCGTTACACATATCCTGTTGTTAGGGTTTATGAAGGATGTCGCTTCGGAGCCCATCCCTGAAGACGGCAGCTCGGCAATCGCCCAGTTAAGCCAAGTACCAGGATGTCGTCACCTCCAGGGCGACTGACTCCTCCGTTCAGATCTCCTTAAACCAATGCTGGAAAACCATACTCTCAGGCTTTTTCATCTCTTAGCTTATGTAATTGCTCTCTCTCCTCTCTCATCGGGTTCTCACTCCATCCTCCGTCTCTCTTCTCGTCTCTCTCTCTCTCTCTCTCTCTCTCTCTCTCTCTCTCTCTCAAAGAGACGCACACACTATATATGTGTGTATATATAAAATTTGTATCACATCACCGTGATTCGTACACATGTATTAAGCTACAAATGTCCTTTAACATCTAATTCTCTCTACCTCGGAATTAATATATTTTCAGAAAAATATGTTAACCGAAGGGGAATTTTTTAGGCACACCCCAAGAGGGAAAACAGTTTTATGTTGAATTTACATACAAGTCTATTTCTATAAATAGGGTCAAGCGATGATGAAAAACAGAATGCAAGGTCCCTTTAAGGCGACAGAGCTTTTTGCCATGTACTGAGTTTTTATTTTATATCACGTTTTATTTCCTGTGATGCAAGTTATGCACACGCAAATATCTCTATATGACAATTCTTTGTCAAGAGTTACATGGAAATTTATTTGGAATTTGTTTATGACATATGTTTGATAAAATACTTTGCATGCGACTTCATTAGCGTCATTATTTCACTGTAGAATAATAGTAGAAGGAATTTAGTTATAATGTTTCATAAGATTTAAATAGCTTATTTTAATGTTGGATCCCAGATATGAATAAGATGGCAAGCCAAGTTTGTCAATATTTCAGATATAATGATCAATGTTACGATAACAATATATCTTACAGTAAATTTATTGGCATTATTCTGGCACGAGACTCGTCAAAATACAAAAATAATAATAATAATAATAAGACAGAAAGAACATTTCCTTGTCTTGTCACCCGTGGATGTTCCTCGTACTCGCTATGCTGACGTTGAGTCAAGCAGGCAGTCACAGTCGCATGACTACTACCAGTGACTACAGTTTTGTGACTCATGGCTTCAGTGAGACTATCCCGAAAGAATAGCTTGGTGACGTCACCGATACAGGTGAGGTCATTGTGAGTCAGGGCAAGGAGGAGATAGGAAAAAAAAAATTGAGGGATGGGTGCTGCTAAGGATGTCCAAGTCTCTCTCTCTCTCTCTCTCTCCTCTCCTCTCTCTCTTTCTCTCTCTCTCTCTCTCTCTCTCTCTCTCTTAGCATTCCTTGGAGTCCCTCTCTCCTCCCCCTCCTCCTACTCCCACTCCTTGTACCTCGTTTCCTGTACAACCTGTATATCCTTTAAGTGGGATCCTGTGCGAATTCGTATCCTTACGCATTTCAAGGTCGTCGCTCTTCCCTTCATCTTATTCTCCTCCTCCTCCTCCTCCCGCCGGTGCGTGACGAAGCCGTTTTAATTCATGTGGGTAGTTCGTTGGTGCTGTGTCTATATATGGCATAACTGTGTATATACGTATATATAATATATATGAATATATAATTGTGTATAAAAATATATATATAATATATTATTATTTATTGTGTTATATGTATAATATGTTATGTCTATATATATTTATATATATAATATATATCTATATGTTTAATGTTTAATTTAATTTATTTAATATATTATATATATTTATTTATTTGATGTTGTTGTTTATTTATTTATTTATATTAAACACCCGCACACATATACATTAAATGTATTTGTGTGTGTGTGTGTGTGTGTGGTGTGTGTGTGTGTGTGTGTGTAAGCGAATACCACAGGAAAATACCTATCATTATCCTGTAGTATTCGCTTACATACTAAAGTTACGTGCATCTGCTGTGATATTTCAAGCGCGCGCGCACACGCACACACACACACACACACACACACACACACACACACAATATGTGTGTGTGTGTGTGTGTGTGTGTGTGTGTTTAAAACTGAGCCCCATCTCTTTTATGTAAGTGAAGCTTAGATGTTAAGTGCGAACGAAAGAAGAAAGGTTGAGGTTATCAAGATGAAATGTCTGTGTAGTAAATGAAGCTTCAGAAGAACTGAACAGTTTGAAATGTTTGAATGACGTCTCAGTGAAAGGACAATCAGATTGTTCTGAGATGGGGCCGATCAGGATGGAGGACAATAGTCGGGGAACAGTTGTACGGTTTGGATCTGTTAGCAGTAAAGGAGGGAAAGACTTGGAAAGTTTTAGAAAGGTGAAGTGAAAGGGACATAGAAAGTAGAAGGCTTCAACACTCAGGAAGAGAGATGCAGCTGAATGGCTCTGAGTGCTTATAGGGGGTTCGATGGGTGGGACTTCATCCATGATTCAGCATTTCAGGTATGAATGAGGCAGTGATCATTGTCTTCTATGACGAATAAACTTCAGCTCTCTCTCTCTCTCTCTCTCTCTCTCTCTCTCTCTCTCTCTCTCTCTCTCTCTCTCTCTCTAGTTATAGGAAAACTAGCAGGCAGCTAGAAAAAATAGAACGTGAACATGTTAAGATTGATTGAAGCAAATTTTCCTTAGAGATTTTATAATCCAATACTTGTTTAGATTTTATAATCTAATACTTATTTTAATATTATTAAGTAAAGTCTGGGTATTTCTTCGAATATTTTTCTCGTCGGAGTGTTCTTGTAGAATACGTTGGATCTTTTATGAGTTTCTTATTTTTTTGTAGTTTACTAATGACTGGTATAGGCAGTAAACGCCCGTACTGTACTTGTGTATTTTACATGTTTACATCGCTGCTGAGGTATTTTGCCGAATATAGCTAAATGATATTCATGCTATATATTCAGATGCAATTTTATCGTCAAGCTGAAATTTTACTAATTGGCAGCATGGCCACATACACACACACATACAAATATACATACATACATACATATATATATATATATATATATATATATATGTATGTATGTATGTATGTATGTATGTATGTTTGTATGTATGTATGAATGTGTGTGTATATAATTCCTCGCACATTTATAGATACCACCAATCACTACAAACTTATATCTGAGTGGAAAATAAATGAAGAGACTTTCACCTTCCATGACAGGATTTGAGCCCACACACGAGAGGTTCTAGCGGCGGTGCACTAACACATTCTGCACATCCAGTGTACGAGTTCGAATCCTGCCAGGGAAAGTCCGAGTATCTTCATATATTTCTTGCTTAGTAATAAGTGTGTTAAAAAATTGCGAGTCAGTAGAAAAGTTAAGACATCATGGTGGCCGAGCTGTATGGGTATTGTTAAAGAAAGCTTATAATATGACTGATAGAAATGCAAATGAAAGGAAGATGGAACTATTCATTTTTTGTTGATTAATTATGGGTAAGGATGAAGATGAAGCATGTGTTAGAATGTGTAGACTGGAGTGACTGTATTATGTAAAAGTGGTGGTGGGATAATTTGTGTTATGGCTCCAACGGTTAATTTATCCCTAATGATGGAGTAATGAAAGAGAGAGAGAGAAAGGGCACTAAATGGAAATATTGTTTTTTGGTATGGAAATGTGCCGTGAGTGGAGTTTGAAATTGTTTATATTTGTAGACGATACAGTACTTATTAGGGACGGTGAAGATAACCTGCTGAAACTAGACAAAGAGGAGAAAACTGAAGGTTGATGTGGATCTGTCTGGCATTTGTTAGTTAGGAGTATTTCAGAGTAAACGTCAAGGATGATGATAGAATGAGAGGAGTCACAGAATAAGTAAAAAAATAAAAAATAACATAGTTCCTTGTATAGAAGAGAGTTGTAGTATTTATGAAAGCTAAGTTATAATGGATGCATACAGTTTTCCATTATGTAAGTAAAGTGTAATGCGTGAACGTTGAAAGGAAATAAAAGAAATTCTTTTATGCTGTTGTATTAACCTGTTTTTGCAGTTTATGTGGCGTAAGAAGGATTTAAAGGCAGAAAAATATGTAGATATGTAAAAGTAAAAAGGTTAATGAGGATAATAAGATAGATTAGTGTTCTGAGATTTGAGCCTAAAGAAAAAAAACTGAGACGCTCTGCTGTGAAAGTATGTTTAAGTCGGTAGTGGTGGGAGAAAGGAGGAGGAGAAGACGCAAAGTGCTGCGTAGACAGCCTGGAAGACGTATGGTAACGAAAGGACCTTTATATTTCAGGAGGTGAGAAACTGCGTGTAAGATAAACAGTTGAATGTCCAGTATATATGAAGTGGCTAATGTTGTGGAAGTACTCTTGATTAACTTTTTACCGTCAAAGTCTGTATTTGGTAGTGATCATTGTCTTTTAGCATTTCTCTTAAGTCATTCCGGGTGGCATATTCCCGAACTGTAACACAGTACCGAACCTTCCCTGAAAAAGAGGGACGCCATATCTTAAAAACTAACCATAGAATCTTCTTGAAAATAATCTCGTTATGTTTCCCACACCCCAATTTCGTAGGAGTCGTTTTGTAAACTTACATAATCTAACCCTACTTAGGGGCATGGCAAAAAAAAAACCGTGGCTAGTGCCATACCAGTATGCATCTCGGGAATTTGCTTCCGGGTAGTACGATGCTAAGGGCCTCTTTAAAATCTGCCACTCGTGTGTATTTTGTGCTTTCACTCCCACAATTCTCCACTCATCTCCAGCCTTCTGGCCCATTGTTCTTATCAGAGTAGATCTAGGTCTTCCAAACACACTGTTGTCCAGGAGTCCAGCTGGCATCAGCGTATCCCCCCCCCCCCGGTTGGTGCGAAGAGCACGTCCAAGCCATTATCTTATTTACGTAGAGTAATTTGCCTTACGGCATCATTTTCACTTTATCCTAAAATCTGACTCCTAATATTCTTCTTCAATCCTTAGTCCCTAGTCAACGAAATCTTTTGTCTGACTGTCTGTCTGTAAATAAGGAGGCAGATTGCAGAGTTAGCTCTCTTTTCAGTTTTCATGTCATAAACATTTTATGGTTATAAGATATAGTTATTTTCAATTGGTGGCCGTTTGAAAATAGTTCGGACATCCTCCTCTTCTCCATTTAGACTCGGGGTGTCGTTAAACTCGTTAAACTCAGTGTGGTGTTTTATGCAATGGATGAGTTTCTTAATAGGGACAATGTCATTCATTCCTTAGTTATTCTGCTTTGACCTGTTTTGTGTGTGTGTGTGTGTTTAGTGTGTGTGTGTATTAACCAAACATCCTAGTATTAAAGGTATGCAGTAAGTGGATGCGCTTTTATTATTCGTAAAATATGATGATAATAGACACATTGAAAATAAAACCCTTGAATTAAATTGTAAAGGAACGTAAGGGACGTTACGATGAACAGTATTGTTACAAGTAATTGTGTTAATTGTAATTATGACGGTATGAATTATAAGAGTAAGCTTCCATAAAACCGTCATAATGGCGAAGTAATCGTAATTTACGACCACTTTTGTATGTAACGAGCGCACTGGAACTCCCCACGACATTCCGCATACAAATATATGTCAAGAAATCGATGTAAGGAACTGGGTTAATGTAAAATGCAGCAGGTAATGAGAGATTTTATCGCGTGGGTAGAACGGGAAGGTACGAAAGGGAAAAGCCAGCTAGACGTTTTTAACCGCCTGGACTCGACTGAAGAAGCAATGACTGTTTGGCTTAATGTCCTGGACAATTTAAAATCCAGTCACCTACGACTGACTACACGACGGCATAGGAGCAGAACATCCTCCCCCTTAGTGCCACTGAAGTGTATTCTGCATGAATTCTCACTCTTCCTTTAAACAAAGGACCCTTTCATTCTAAGACCTCTGACATATTGATGATGTAATCATTGAATTAATTGCAGAAATTGGCGTTAATAGCTCGCGTGTCTGACTTGTATTTCAAGGAGGAATTGTTTATTCTTTTTTGGACTGCATTTACCGTAGAACATCCCTACTTTGTACATTTTCTCCCTCCTTATTCTGAGTCAGTATAGCAGTAAATGTGGACCGAAATGAGAATAGATAATTTACATTGGAAATAAATGCGAGTAATATTATTCAAATTGACATACACCCTTTGTACAAAACAAATCTCATAATAGGATACCCACAGAGCAAAAAGAGAAAGCAGAAATAACAAACAATGATTAAAAAAAATAGACGATAAAGTGCCAAATACACAGCAGGTAGAAAACTGCAAAATGAGAGGAAACTAGCACTTAAAACTTTATCAGCACGGAGCCTGCTTTTAACACTGCATAAACCTACCAGAAACACTATTCCGCTTTTGTGAAGGAACGGCCATAAAAGGCCTTTAGTTCGTGGCGTTGTAGCATCATGGCAATCCAGCATATTAAGGACCTGAATACTGCAAAACGTGCAGTAAAAGCAACCGTGGACGCTGACTAATTGACGTCAAATTTACAGAAAATGATCCAAGCTGAACATTTACCGACAGCATCCTAAAGCATAGATGCCATTGCTGAGAAAAAGGAAACCAGGAGTCGCCGCAATTTTGTCTTGAAAGTCGAGGCTCTTCGATGCTCCTGACATCGAGACAAGAGAACATTTAAGTGAAGCCTCAAATCCAAACAACTCGACATTCATCCCCTTGTTTCTGTGGCTAGAGGAAGCATCACGAATATTGTATTAACTTGAGTTAGACAGGTCGGTCCAGTTGTATAGTGCAATATATAATGAGCTGGCGATAATTATAGCATTTAATGCAAATTACGTTAGCAGCAGTCGGAGAATGATTAATTATCAAAGGCAGACGGAACCGGTAGCTTCATTCCCTCATCCAAGCCAGGCCTGAAGGAGAGACACTTACAAAATCCAGAGATGTGTCTGTGTGTCCTGAAGTTGAGTAGAAATATCTGTTAGGAATCTTCATTTCATATCGACTATTATGTAGACTGGAAATAAGACCGAAATTGCCTTCAGTGATATCGTTCTGAGTTCGGACACCGCCGCCAGGCTGACGACAGAGCCGGGAGATTGTTAAATGCCGTTCTGATCCGTGTTAAATGCAGCCGTCGAACAGTTGTTAACTACACCTGTTGCTGTACAAGTGTTTGGCTCTTATTTTTTTCTTACTTTGTGCCGGAAATGAAGAGGCGGTGTAATTAATGCAATATTTCGAAATCAAGGTGTAGGTGTTATGTAAAATATACAAAGTTCAAATCTCTCTCTCTCTCTCTCTCTCTCTCTCTCGTCTCTCTATCTCTCTCTCTCTCTCTCTGTCTCTAATAATAGATATAATATATATATATATATATATATAATATAGATATATCATATATATATAATACTAAATATATAACAATATATATATAAACATATATATATATTAACATATATATATAACCATATATATATAGTATATATATATATATAATATATATATATATATATACAATATATATATATATATATAAAGAAGAGTGGGAGGGTTTCGCCGCATGATTGCCTGAAGTGATTAAGACAAGTGCACTGAAAAGTTCATGAGTGTACCTACTGGTGACGGAATACCACCTTGGTGTAAAATCAAAACAATCGAGAGAGCTTTCGCCGTCTCGGAGATCTTCGATTCTTAAAGGAATATCCGTCACATTGTCGTGCAACTACTCGTGAAGTCAAGATCATGTTTGTGCCAGTTTCTGGCCTCTGTGCGTCGGAAATCTTTGTTCTCGCTGAGTATTATTAAGGAGTATGAGAGATATCAATTTTGAATGTTAATTTCTTAGAGAAAATCTTGAACGTTAACTGAATCATGATGTCTTGAAAGTAATATATAATAATGCCTCCATACATTCGTCATGAATGATAGGAAACTAAATCATTCATTTATGAAAAGATGATTTTCGTATTTTTAACTTCACAACGTACATCCACTATTAAATATTTAGATTTTTGTAAAAAGACACCTATCCGTAACAACGTAGCGCCCACTCTTTGTTCTGATCATTTGTGGCCCTGCACTCTGTGCTATAAATTATTATCAAGACGCGTTGCGTTTTTCCAAGTCGTAAAAAAGAATGACATAGGTTATACTTGTTAGGAAATTTGCTGATAAAGTGATTAACGTAATCTTCAGACAAAGGCTTTTCGTGGTCTCAGTTGTTACATAAGCTGCCATGAACACACACACACACACACACACATATATATATATGTGTGTGTGTCTGTGTCTGTGTCTGTGTCTGTGTCTGTGTGGGTGTGTGTGTGTGTGAATGTAAGGCACCAATTGCGCCTTTCCCTACTATAGCCTCCCGGTTTTCAGTAAGTTGTTTAGCATGAAGTTCTAACTCCATTGCCAGGTTGCATCCTATCGCAGTCGGCTATCTATCATGTATATAATTCACTGGAGATGCACATTGTTATTTAACGTTATGGTAATTCTCTCTCTCTCTCTCTCTCTCTCTCTCTCTCTCTCTCTCTCTCTCTCTCTCTCTCTCTCTCTCTCTCAGCCTTATCAGACTCACGTGAAAACTGTGAACAGTTTCGAAATGAACTGGATAGTATATTCTTTCCTTGCTCGCGAACGGACAAAGCAGCCTTTACCGGGAACAAATGCGGCGAGCATGGACACTTCGATAAGAAATCCAGAAATTTCATTCATTATCTGGAGGCAGATGGAAATGCCATTACGATAAAACGCCGATTGACTTCAGTTCTTGGAATCATTGTTTCCGCCGACCACTTAAGATGGTCTAATCATATCGCCAGAAACAGCAAATTCGTGAACTGTCGGCGTGGGTCCTAAGAACTTTTTCAAAGGTAGATAAGGTCGTTCGCATGCTGTGGTGACTTTGATTAGACCAGTCTTAGACTATTGTTCCCGGGTATGGTTCTCACACCCAAACTAACTATCGCCAGATAGGTGGGGTGGAAGGCGTTCTATGTAATCTCACAAAAAATAAGTAAATAAATAAAAAAACTCCCCTCTCTGAAATGTTAGATTGAAGGCACGGAAACTAATTAACACCCTGCGTAGGCATAAGCGCTATCAAATTTTATGCATGTGCAAAATCAAAGAGTGCTTGCTGCCAACGCACCCATTAAAACCAGGAACCTTTGCCCTTTAATTCCGCTCTCTTCCTTAACATGCTCTCATACTCACCCGAGATTGCTAGTGCATCAGCATTCGCCCTCGCGGCTTCTTGTCTTTGAAACTGTCAACCCTACTGCATTTCATCTATTACAAGTCAGACCTTTCAAGCACAAGTAAGACAAGTTCCCAGATGCCATACTGGGTAAGCTAAGATGAAATGCCACTGTTCGCTTCAGCAATCCCCAATACAAGGCGTGATTGCATTTAGATCTGACATCTTGTATTTAATCCATTAGTCTGATCCAACATCATTTCTTTCAATAATTGCAGAAAGCTGGGTCAGTAAATGTTGATGTGGATGTTGGAATAATGGAAGCAAGTGATTTGTGTATATTTGATAATAACAGGATGAGAGAAGAGGGGAGTCTTGTAAAAGTCGAAGCAAGAAAGATGATAGGATAAGTGCAATAAATAGAGAGGGAAATTGCAGTGCTTATGAAAACCAAGGTTGGAACAGTGAAGGAATTGTTGAGCCAACTCTCCTTTTGGGGAGTTAAGTGTAGATATTGAGTAGAAATAAAACAGTTGTTGAAATGGAAGCGAAGAATTGTTTCTGTATTATCTCTATTATCAGAACAACTGAAAGGGTGAGAAATGCGGAGATACGTAAGAGAGAGCGTCAAAAGGGTAGCAGAGGTGGAAAGATAGATCAGGGATTTTTAATTAAGAGGGTTTTGGTGCTGTGGAAAGAATGGAGAATGGGTTTTTGGCGAAAACTGCACACATTGGAATTATGATGAAGGAGGAGGAGGAGGAAAATGAGACACAATTTTATGAAAAAATGACCAGTGGCAGTGTAAAGGAAGGACCTCAACGTACTGGAACCGAGAGTACGTGCAAGGTATGGGGAATGGTGCATTGTGTGTAGAAGTTTTAACGCAATGTTGATGAATTTTCTGTTTTAAGTGTTTAAAAGATTTTCTGTACTCGGTGTCACGTTTCAGCTATTAGAGAATGTGGGAGTGTGAGTATATATGTATATATATATATATATATATATATATATATATATATATATATATATATATATATATATACTGCCACATTCTCTAGTTGCTGACACCTTTGACATATTCTAACCATTTATCATCTTAAATTTCCACTTATGGAATACAACTGAATAATATTATCTTTGTGTGGAAGAAGATTACCAGTATTGCATATATATATATATATATATATATATATATTATGATACATACAATACTCTTGATCTTATTCAGTTTGTATTCCATACGGGGAAATAAAAGATGTAAATGGCTAGAATATGCCCAACAGTTTTCGTCCTCCAATGGACCTCTTCTTGGAGAGCTTATTAAGGAAAGGTGAGGTCCATTGGTGACGAAACTGTTGAACAGATTCTAACCATATATATATATATATATTATATATATATATATATATATATATATATATATATATATATATATATATATACATACACACATTATATATTATATACTATATATATATTAATTGATTCCGTATTTTTAAGATGCTCAATACCAAAACCTTTTTGATTGTCAAATAAATTCAGACTGAAGTCAGGAAAAAGACTTGCGTTTTGAAATAAACCTCGTGGAGAGAACGAGACCCCGGATGACGCTACTGATAAAGATGTGTGCGGTGGAGGACGGCTCAACATTTGAAAGGTCCCCCCCCCCCCCCCCCCCCCCCCCCCTCCCCCCCCCCCCCCCCCCCACCCCCCCCCCCCCCCCCCCCCCCCCGCCCCACCCCCCCCCCCCCCCCCCCCCCCCCCCCCCCCTTGTCCTTATCACTTTATCGTTGGAGAGAGAGAGAAAGGCGCGTGACTTTTATCAGGCCGTGAGTTACGCCGTGTTTTCCAGGCTAATTGCGAAAAAATATTGGGGCAAATATAAATATATAGGAATATTTATCTCATTCATCGTGGACCCTGTTTGTTACTACACACGACTGCTGCTACTAACGATACTTTATCATCATCTAAAACTAATTTCTATTATCATATATTGCATTGATTATTCTTCTGAATACCCAAGCTGCATGCCTGTCCGATTTTTTATTTATCTTCGATGCAGGATTCTTGATTTTTTTTTTATTTATCGACAGGAGAAACAAGCTGGGCACCAGCAAAAATTTTAATCTCCCGCTTAAACCTAAGCAATACGTTTCTTTCTGTTTAATTCAAAAACACTCTCTCTCTCTCTCTCTCTCTCTCTCTCTCTCTCTCTCTCTCTCTCTCTCTCTCTCTCTCTCTCATGCGTGAGCGAGGTGCGCCCTTAGAACCTTCTTAGGAAATATCAGTTCTATTGAATTTCCGTTAGTAGACAATGTAATGCAGTGTTATATTTATTACTTTTTAACGAATTACACGGCGGCGTATCTCCTATAAGAAATTATTTCACTTTGCATCAATTAACAAGCATTAATGTTTTTTTCATTAAGAAAACCATTCTTATAAAATTGGATGGCATGAGAGGAAAACCTGAACATAAGTTGTTGTTTTATTCGTCCTCCCAGTAAGGAAAGATTCATAGCAGTGCTTACAAGACGTATATCTTGCATCTTGAGTGCAGATACGTCTGCCCTTACAACTTTATCATCAGCACTTCAACCCATTTGCATATGCTACGTCAGTTGCCTCGGTCTATAGTAATTAATCGTAAACCTCCCGAACTGAAGACGCTTGACAGTCACGGTTTTACTATTATTATTATTATTATTATTATTATTATTATTATTATTATTATATTATTATTATTATCTGTGCCGTATTTTTCTCTAAAATACAAATATTTGTGTATATCGTATGTTTGAGTTTAGGGTGAAATTGATCGTATTTTACTTTGTAATAAAAATATATGGTGTATATAATACTCGAGTTTAGGATAAAAATTTATCTATCATTATTATTATTATCGCACTCTATCATTATATTGTATATGCTGTTGGAGATTTGCTTTGAATTGTGGAAGGGCCGTACAGAAAGTCGTGGCGAAAGGTATCGTACTTTTTATTGATCTGTTTGTATAAAAGCGGGAAGGGAAGGCAGTGGTAAAAGTTCTTTTATCAGGGGGGGGGGAGGGGGGGCGATAAGATAATGGAAAAACTGTAACTGCCGCCACTAGGATCAAATCTCTCTCTCTCTCTCTCTCTCTCTCTCTCTCTCTCTCTCTCTCTCTCTCTCTCTCTAAAAGTCCCTTTTAGGGCAAACATTATTATGCCTCCAAAAAAAAGTTTTTATTAATTTCATTGATGGGAAGCCATTTCCAAATGAGTAAACGGCGTATCTCTCTCTCTCTCTCTCTCTCTCTCTCTCTCTCTCTCTCTCTCTCTCTCTCTCTCTCTCAATAATTAAAATGCGTAGTTTATTTTTCAGCCGACTCCTTAAGGACGTAGAGTTAGAAATGTGTTGTAGATATTTGTCAAGTGTAACCGCCTTACAGGTAGACAGTGATAATGTAGCCTGTATATTATACAATTCATTTTCAGCTGTGTGTTCCTGTAATACTCTTCTTTTGAAGCTAGCACGGCTCCTCGTCAGTTAGTAACTTTATCTGGCTTTGCTTTATTATACACTCTTGTTTGATCCATTTCAGATTTGAACTTTTTATACGTAAATAGAGTTTTGTATAGTTGACCCAAGTTGTGCCTTGCTGGTGGAGTAGGTGCAGTTATTTTCAAACTATTTGTCCCCCGTCGAGAAGTGCCTTCAAAATGTAATCGAGGTAAATGTTTCGCAGAGATTAATTTTTCATGTAAATACATGATAACTTTCAAACACCCGAATATAACTACCACTCAGTTGTTTCGCACTATGATTTCAGGCCCTGTCTTTGCGAAACTAATTTAAGGTTCTTTGAGTTTCGCAATTCAAGAGGTGGGTTTGGCTTCTGAGAATTGTGCTGAAAATTGACGTATGTGCAGCATTTCATTAACACATAGACTTTAATTCATCATTTTGGAATAATGCGCAGTACGTTGTACCTTGATCCACTGTATATTTTGTATTGCACATTGGTCATTTTATCCAGTTTCGGAGCTGAGTAGAACTGTTTGACAAGGAATAAACTGTAACGTTGATTATTTCACGAGTTGCCTAGTAAATGAAACTTGGTGAAGTCAGACTTCTCTGTTAGGCTA
Source organism: Macrobrachium nipponense (assembly GCF_015104395.2). NCBI lineage: Eukaryota > Metazoa > Arthropoda > Malacostraca > Decapoda > Palaemonidae > Macrobrachium > Macrobrachium nipponense. The sequence continues at coordinate 103,243,150 of NC_061108.1, forward strand.
GTTGTTGTTGTTGCGAATCAGTGCAGATACGCACACGCTCATGTTTGTATCTGTGAAACATGTGGACAATTTGTGTAAAACACAAATTGTAGTTGAGAGTCATAGCACGAGACAGAAAGAGGACCATTGTTACCCTAAATACCGGAATTAAGTTCCGCCCATTCTGTTATGTTGTTGTTATTCACTTTTCCGGACATAATGCTTTTGAAACGTATGCAATAGATAATGTAGCATGACCTCTCTCTCTCTCTCTCTCTCTCTCTCTCTCTCGCACACTTCCGTGTGGCACTCATTGTAAGCGTGAGGAAGGTATGCCAAACCACCTCTCTCTCTCTCTCTCTCTCTCCTCTCTCTCCTCTCTCTCTCTCTCTGTTCCAACCCTGGATGGTTCCTCCCATCCACCACCACCAGCATTGACAAAATTACCGCCCGGTTATTTTTTTTTTTTTTTTCTGTGCTCTTATTCATTCACCCCTATTGCTTTCTCTCCTTTCGCTCACTCTCGCTTCCCCCATCCCAGTGCATTGCCCTCTCTGTCCCCCATCCTTTTAGACTCCTCCCTCCTCTCTCTCTCTCTCTCTCTCTCTCAACCGTCAGTTCCCCACCTGTCTTATCCCCTCCTCCCCCCCTCCCCCCCCCCCGCCCTCCACAGCCCTCAGCAGCGGCGATAACGTGTCAGCATATTCCACATCTCCTCCACACAGCGATATGGAGCCACCTCCTATTTCCTTACCTCCCGTTCTCCACCCCCCCTATACCCCTCACTTTGAGGCACCGCCTATTTTTCGAGACTTCCTCGCCATCCTCCTCCTCCTCCTCCTCCTCTTCTTCTTCCTGGTCTTTCTACCTGCAAAATTCTCTCTCTCTCTCTCTCTCTCTCTCTCGTTCCTTTCCAAGCTCTTTTATTGGTTTGGTCAACGTGGGGTCAGTGATACGTGGAGGTGCCACATTTTGCGCGCTCTCTCTCTCTCCTCTCTCTTCTTTCTCTTCTTCTCTCTCTCTCTCCTCTCTCTCTCTCTCTCTCTCTCTCAGCTCCGTATTGCCTCTTCCTTGCATTTACCCCTTTCGTCCGTTACATCCTTCTTCCCCACTTTCGTCATTTTCTCTCTTTCCCCTCTTATTACCTCCTTTTCCCCACTTGTCCCCCTCCTCCCCCCTTCCATCCCTCCCCGCCCTCCTGGCGCCCCACCCATCCTGTCCCGGGCCATTCTTAACGGCTGACGTGTACAGTGCATACAGCAGTCATCATCCGCGCGGCGCCGTCGTTGGAGGTGGTTCTATCGCAGTGCTGCCTGTGGTGCCTCGTGGTGGTGTTGTGCCTTTTTGTGTGATTTCGTGCTCTGAAAGAAGACCGTAAATCATGTCTGGGTGGGTGCCGCTGTCAGTGTGAAGTAGTCTTAAGTCCCGACAATTTCGACGTTTTAGCGCTCGTCTGCCGTGCCGCCGAAAGGTGTTGCTGGCGAATTATCATAGCTGCCTTTTCGTCAGGAACACTTGTTGAATGTACTGTCGGTTTGGAACGTCATATGGTCGAAGGGGTCCCGTGTCGTTATTCACGTTGGGGGCTTCAGGCTCGTATTTGATTTCATTGGTAACGAGTAGGTCCCTCTTTGTGATTGTAGCCTCGCCCGGTGAGAGCTTAGAGCTCTGAGGTAATAACTGGGGATATCATTTTTGCTGTCATGGCTTCAGGAGTTCCCCCAGAAAGAATCAGGATACATAATTTAACACGACTATGCTCCTCCAGTGATCAGAATCGCCTGTTTTCATTTTCCTGTTGTATATTGGCTCAGTGCTAACATTTTCTTTATTTCCTGTACATTAGGTTCTCCGATTGTTTATGATAATGTCTGCCTTGTTGATGTGATAGTGATTTTTCGTAAAGGTATTTTGTAAGAAATTTAGACTATTATATTTTGTTCGTTTTGACGGTGGCCGAGTTTGGCAGGTAAAGGTTATCGAGTCTGTCCAGAAAATCTGCGGGAATCAACTGCCGTGTTTGGTGAACCTCGTCGCAACCCAATCTGTAGTCTCCGTTATGTTATATTGTCGTTCTAGTTCTTCAGTTTTGTATTTGAAGCGCCTTAGAAAGGGTGAGCGTATATCAGTGCGCGTGAAGTTGCAAAAAAAAAAAAAAAAAAAAAAAATGAGGGGATGTTGTTATCGAAGATATCCGGTAAAGGGAAAGATACGTTACGGTCAGAATGCCCCCGCCCGCACTGCCTGTGATGAGGGAGGGAGGCATTCTGCGAATACTCTGTCCAGGTTGCTTCCAAGAATTTGCGTTACAGCTCTCTCTCTCTCTCTCTCTCTCTTTCTCCAGGGTCACTTTTATCCGGAGTCCGCAATTTTAAATCGCACGGGGCTTTCTTTTAAATTTTCCGTTATCTTATTCCTGGAAAGGCTAGTACTTTCGTCACAGGGACCTTTGTTCCTATGAGCGGGTGACCGTATTTCGAAAGGAAATCTGGTCTTCTCATAATCACTTTCCGTGTTTTAAGATTGGTTTTGGCTGAATCTACGGCCGCTCTCGCACCAGACTCCTACGATCTTTTGCAGGTTTCTAGAGGAGATTGCTGCCCCGTGCATAACCTCTGTTTCCATGGGTGTCACCAACTAAAATCTAAAATCCTTCCTTGAAGGCCTTCCACAGATCTGCGCTAATGGAAGCAGCAAAAGAAAAAAAAAAACAGACTAATGCCATGTTTTTTCTAAATGTCAATATTATTCCACACCAGTGAATTGAATTAATGTGCAAAAAAGATGAAACAAAGACTTTCTAACACCTTTACGTGAAAACACCACTCAGGTGTTCGAGAGCCTTTGTTTTATCTATTGCGTATGAATACAATTTGTTTGTGGCTTTTTATGGCGTATCAGTTTGTCGCGATATTGTGAATTTCTTAGCATTGTTAACATCGTCAAGCGTAATAAGAGTGTTGTCCAGTGCAGGGAAGAATGGAAGATGGTTAGGCGAAGTCGTCGTTAGTTTTGCTGTCCTTGTGCTGCGGTGTTATGTAACATTGCATGGCCCTGCATGATCATCCTCTGTCCGTTCACGGCATTCATGACCTCACTCGTTCTTCCAGTCCCTCTCCACTTCTCTCTCTCAATCAACGATCATCACTCATTGGACGAATGAAAAAGTGACCACTTCAGACTAACAGTTCTGTGAAAGTGGTCATAGTAAATCATTGTATAAACCCTAAAAATGAGGTTAAGTAGAATTCGTTGGCTGCCTTCCTTTTCAGTTGTTATATCTAACATTTATCATTTTCATGATGTCATAGATATTATTGCAGTCGTAACGGTACGCGATTCGTGGAAGTCTTAAGTTAGTAAGCAGGCAGTATATATAAATTTGTAGACGAGTTTGTTGAAGGGTAGTAGCTGTATGGATATCTGTGGATGGTGCCCTTTTGCTAGCCCTTTGTATTATGCAATTTGTACCGTTTGCTTAAAGCTTGTGGTTTAAAAATATAGATACTGTTTCGATTTATATTTTGCTCGGGATATGTGAAGACGATATGCGCTCTGGTAATACAAACTAGCTAAACCCACATGTGTTGGTTTCAGCCAGGCGGGGCAAAATTAAGTGTACAGATGTTTTCAGTTTTGTGTGGGTGTGGGTTTATATCTGTGTATGTATGTATATTATATATATATATATATTATATATAATATACGTATATATATATATATATATATATAATATTATTGTATATATATTGGTATATGCGCACATATATATATATATATATATATATATATATATATATATATATATATATATATATATATATAGATGCTAGTGTATGAGAGAGAGAGAGAGAATATCTTAATGAAACATGGAATTAACGACCGGAGACTTTTTCTTGTAACCTTATCCCTTACTGCTCTTGGTATTGTAGCGTGATATAATAGTTTTCCAAAAGAACGGGAATGTTACTATAGTGGCTTTGAAATTAGTATGAGCATCTGCAGCCTTCAGAATCAAATTGCCATAAGAATTTTTGAGAGTATATAGAGTTTATCATATTTCGAATGAAAGTATAGTGGAATTTTGCCATTCTCTCTCTCTCTCTCTCTCTCTCTCTCTCTCTCTCTCTCTCTCGTCTCTCTCTCTCTCTTCTCCTCTCTCTCTCTCTTCTGTGTCTGTGTGTGTGTCAGTGAGCCATAAACATTCAGGTATATTATCATTCTTGCTATAATTCTGCGGGAGTAGCTACACATTGTTCTAGAACGTTCATTTCTCTTACGAAGATGCGAGAATGTACAAACATGCTATCAGAAATGATGTCATTCATGAGACATGAGCCGTTATCTTTCCGAGCCTTACTTCGAACATTGTAGACACTTCTCTCTTTAACCATTCTGAAATGAAGGTGTTTTGTAGCGGCATCCCTCCACAGTAGAGTACATTATAAATAAGCCTCCTGAGTTTTGATGCCACGTGGCTTGGGATTTCGTTGCTGGCTGCCGGTCTTTCTTTGGCACCGCCAGCTGACCAGAGCTCCTGTCTGCATCCGTTTTGGAAGATAAGATTCCCCTCTCCTCTTTTATTATAAGTCTTTGCAGTCAGCAGCGCTCCCTCAAGCCGTGTTCCTTTATGCTCTTACACAGAAGAAGCACTCCGTCAGAAATGTGTATCAGGTTAGCCTTTGCCTTTTGCAGTCTTGAGTCAGAACTTGGGAATTTCTGACTTCCGTGACCTAAGACTGTAGGAATGTTCCTTTTCTTTGTGATTTTGATTTACAGCATATGACTCCCTCTCTGTTCGTGTCTGCTCGTGTTTGAATCATAACTGTATTACGGCTAGTTTTACTTTGAATTCAATATTGTCACTGATAATTGAACACGGTGAAAAAGTTGTGTATCCCCCCCCCCCTTGTTTTAGGATAATAATTACTTTATTACATTTACCTAAGGAACTTAAAATTGACCTTATTGCTACTTATAATTGGAATCCTGTCTTAAGTCTTTTTCGAATGTTTAACCGAATTTCTTGTGACTTTGATCATTTTCATTAATTCCAAAAGATGGAAATATTGTTTCCATGCTGTAGAATTTCTTCTGAGTACTTGACCAATTTGTGTGTGAAACTGTTCCTTCAAGAGTGGAACAGTACTTACGATGATTTATTTTAAACATAAGCTTATTTGGCCATTTGGAATGTGACGCTGTTGCTTCATAAGCCTCGTAGTACTAGGTGTTCGGATAGAATGCGATTCGCCTCCATTAGATTCCCACGTGGCAAGCGTATGTTTCAAACTCCAGCGCTTAAACTGTGGGAATTCTCATCACAAGAGTCAACCTTTTTAATCACACTTCACCTTACACCTCCCACCTCCCAGTATTGTTACGGTTCCAATTAACACACACACACACACACTATATATATATATATATATATATATATATATATATATATTATATATATATATATATATATATATATATATTAAGAAATCACAGAAGTAAGCAAATGATTTCTTTATTAGCTGAAGCCACTAGGAAAGTTCAAAATGGAATGACAGATTGCCCTGTCATTTAGTTTTGAATTTTTCTGGTGGCTTCAGCTAACATATATAGTTATATATATATATATATATATATATATATATATATATATATATATATATATATATATACATGTGTGTGTGCTGATGTATCAATGTGTGTATGTAAGTGAGTATGTATGTAATTGTAAACAACAGAATTGTAAGGTTTAAATTTGAACTGTATGCTGTATATGTGCAAATTAGTGACTCCTGCAAGGACTGATTTCGTGTTTGGAATTTTTAAGCTGAAACTTTTACATTAGATATGGTGTCCGTGTTCCTCTTGCGTGTTGTACCCTGAGACGAATTAGTCCTGGTGGGAAATATTTATATTTTTTGCACTCTACACTGTAATTAATCTTAGTTGTGGGAACAGCTCTCAGTTCCTTAATTCTTAGATTTTTTTTTTCTTTGGTGTCAGTTGGGATTTAGATACGGTGCTTAAACAACCAGGAAACCACGGCTTGCAAGGAAGAGGTCAGTGCAATTTTCCTTGGATGCGGGTACCTGTGGTTACTGCCCAACTCAGCTTCTGTCATTAGGCAACCAATTGTGATTGTCTCCACGTGTTAAAATGCACACATGCAACGTGTGGTGGTACACCGTGGGACGTAAGCCAAGCCTCGGTTCGCACTTGTATTCCTTTTTAGATTTCCGCTACACGCGTCTTCATTAAGTGTGGACATGGTTTTATTATTAATGGTATTTTCGGCTTTTGCGTTAGTCTTGCATAGTTTTTCATCAATGTCAAGGTCTCTCTCTCTCTCTCTCTCTCTCTCTCTCTCTCTCTCTCTCTCTCTCTCTCTCTCTCTCTCTCTCTTTCGGTATCGTTATTGTTCTTGTGTAAATGGTTCATGTCGCCTTCAGCTGTAAACAGACGGGGCAGACGTTAGGATGTTTACTACAAAAACGTACGTGATAAACTGCATGTAGTTTAATTGGCAACGTGATCTCTGGCTTCTGTAATAACACGTTTTTATCTTCTGCATCTTAAGGTATTTTAGTAAAAGAACAGAAAAGACCGATGGAAAAATGCATATGCAACAACAAAAATTATTCTTCACTCACTTTATTGCATATACAGCATTTTTGGCGGCCTAATTCTTTAAACTGATACTGTTCGTACCATTTCTATCCATAACCTTTGGATTGTTATACTCTGGTCTTTCATTGAGCTTATCGTGTGAATCTTTGCCGTCTAATTCAACAATATTACTGTACTGGACTAATTTCCTAAAGTATATTTCGGAAGAGTGATGGCTGAAGAATTTAGTAAATAGTTTTGGCTAAGTTCAATTTGGCTATGGACCACTTGTTACGATCCTCATAATAAGTATGGTAAAAATAAACATTGTTACGCCTGGGCAAGACGCACAGCGGAATATCGAAAATCAACCAGGAAAGTTTTTTCCGTTAAAAATGACAAATTTATTTTTGGCTTCAGTGGGTCTCTCCTGGCATCATGTTAGAAGGTGTTTTTTTCAGTTCTCGTCGGTCCATTTTCCAGTACTTGTCCGTTTATTTTTTCCGCTACCAATTGCATCCAAAATGCTTCAGTTATCTTCCTCCATTCGTTCCTAAACTGTTCAATGCTCTCTGTTTCCCATTTACTTCTTTTCTTTCTTTTTTTCCAGCGACAGATTTTAAACAATTCATTATTGGCACCCACGCCTATCTTCGCTTGACCATAACTCACCATAACTCACATATCGAAGGCACAGTTATTCACGAATACAACTATTATTAATAATTAAGCTGTTTTGTTGGTACAAATTTATATTATTTTATATATATACATAGATAGATAAATGTACATATATACGTATATACACGCATGCATACAAGCATACATAACTTGTGTATATATACACGTGCGAATATACCTTCATACAGTATTTGTGGTTAGAGATAAAACATGCATGTGTAGATTCTTCATGTATTTGTGCGGCCAGACTCCATGGCAAAAATTGTCAGAATATATGTATATGTAACCGCGAGGGCCATTATTCTGTCTTAACGGTCTGGCTATTATGTATATCACAGTCGTCATGCCGTATAGCGATTTGCCTCATGACTAGAATCTGCTAATATGGTAGCATGATTTTCCTTCCCTTGTCAGGCCGTTAGTCTCTTTGTTGTATCATTCTCCTCCCGTTTTCGGAATCATGAACGCCGACAAAGGGTAATGCAGACAAACAAAACACATTGAAGAACCCTTGGCTGAGCTGAGAAGTTTCCTTTTTTTTTTTTTTTAAGTAAAGCTCAGTCACCGTTACAGTTAGGTAATTATTTTGAACCAAGTTGTCAATCTCGCTTTGCCCCGCGTGTCTGTTTGGGTGCGATTATCGTCTCGCTTCTTGCAGTCGAACTGTTCTCTCTCTCTCTCTCTCTCTCTCTCTCTCTCTCTCTCTCTCTCCTCTCTCTCCGGGGAGGCTTGGTAAAGGCTTTTGGACGATTCGATGGCTCCTCTAGACAACAGATAGTGTCAAAAGATTACATATTTTTAGTGTCAGATATGGCCCATTTTTTATATGTAACGTATAAAAAACGGAACTTGTTCCCCGCCCCATAAGATGTGTTATGTCCTGTAAAAAAGGAATCGTATGTAAACAAAAGTGGAGTATATGGATATATATATATCTATATATATATATATTATATATATATATATATATATATATATATATATATATATATATATATATATATATATATATATAATATATATATCATTGGGATATTTTGCCCGTAAATTAAGCGACATTATCCTTCTCTTGCAGAGTGATGACGGGGCTTCCCCGAAAGGGGGGACATACGCGAAAGATGCCGCTGCTTGGGAACAGGTAATTATTATAGTGTTTGCAAAAGAAATTTTTTTTTCTGTTAATTAGTACTACGTGAGTAGCATATGTTTTCTTGATATCGCCTACTTTCTTAGCCCACTGTAATTAGTTCTTGGTTTTTATTAGTGAGAAAAAAATTTTTTTTTAGCAATTTATTTTTTATGTGTAAGTAATAGCGTTTATTTCGAGGCTAGTATCTGCTGAGTACAGAGGAACCTTTTTTCTAAATTAGTCATTATTAGAGTGGAGAGGTTATTTGCATTTTGCGGGTAATAGGCGCACTTTAGTGTACGTAAATGATGAGTTAATTTGCACATTGCAACTTTTTCCACTTGTAATTTATTTTATGGGGCAATGCTATGTTCCCATATTATATATATATATATATATATATATATATATATATATATATATATATATATATATATATATATATATATATATATATATATATATATGTGTGTGTGTGTGCGCGCGCGTGTGTATGTAGTATGATGTATGATGTATGTATGTAGTATGTACTGTATTGTAATGTATTATGTATATCTAATATTATATATATAAGATATATAGATATTCTATATATAATATATATTATAATATTAAGAAAAGTATACTATAATGACAATTAAGAATTTTCTTATGAATGATGAGTTTTGAACCCAGAAATTCTGATCAATGCACGACCTGCTAGTAGTAGAAGTAGCAGGAATCGCAGCAGTAGCAAACCACCGCGCGAGAGAGCGACGCCCCTGGGTAATTAAGGTGTAATTGGCTCCAAATTATTGCGATACAGAAGTGGTTCAAGGAAGCTCTGGCTGACGAAATCGTCGCTCCGTAAGTAGCCTCATTACTATGGAGCGTGGTCGCCCTGCAACACTAATCCTGCCGTCGCCCTAATTCCGTGTTACTGACTTGGAGTTAAGAGAGACACTCGGGCTCTGCTCTCCCCTTCACCGTTATAGTAGTTGTCCTTATTGGGATATCATGACTTGGAAAGAGCTCGATAGATGGCGTGGGAGAGGTACTGCAAAGAAATCGGAATACGATTTCTGCAAAGAAATGGGAACACGATTTCTATTATATATATATATATATATATATATATATATATATATATATATATATATATATATATATATATATATATATCTCGTTGTCCTAGCTGCAACCATAGTTTGGAAAACTCGCTGCTACGAACTCAAGTGTCCAGTAGGGAAAACAGTTCATTAAGTCAAAGAAACAAACACATTGACTTCGAAATGATCCGTATATGAACTTGCTCAAGGACAAAAATTCTTACCCAGCGTGCAGTTCTCATGTTAAACGATTCGTCGACTTGATTAGGATAGTTGACCCCCCCCCCCCCCCCCCCCCCCCCCAAGTTTGGTCACAGCTGAAATGAACCTGAAGGAATAATGTGGAACTGAAAGTCACAAAGAAAAGGCCACACGCACAGTTTATTGCATATTCTGATACCGAACAGTGGATGGTATCGATTGAGAAGCTCTTAATGCAAAAGATGAGAGTGCAAGTGGAATAGAGGATAAATACTAGTTTGTGGAGGGGGTGGGGATTAGAGTTGGGCGGGAGGGAACTCGACGCCCTGCTGATCAGCCCTTATGAAGGTGTATGATCAAACATCAAAGCTTGACTGTAGCAGTTACCGATGTGCATTTTACTTTTTTTTTTTTACATAAAAGTTCATGTTGATTTTATTGTTGTTAGTATTATTGTTATTGCAGCATACTTCAAACCATTTATAATTGCTAGTGCAAGTCATATGTCAATATGGGTTAGTTACTATATTTTAACAGAATATTGATCAAATATAAGAAGTGAATTTTGCACAAAACGGGATGTTGAAAAACAGCCATTTTGTTTTCACACCTCCGATTGTCAATTGTATACCACTGTTTACACGTGTAGAACCTACTACATTGCCGATACTTAAAAGGGATTCAAGAAGCAAGGCTTAAATCTTACTGGTGTGTAAAAAGAGTATTTTATACTTCGTAAAGTTAAGAGCAGATGGCAGCACGGTATTTCTGGATACGAATAACTTTTTTTTTTTTATTCTTAGCCACGGACAACAAAACAAACCATTGTATTGTCATCGTTTCCGAAAACGCCAATTTTATTCTCTCTCTCTCTCTCTCTCTCTCTCTCTCTCTCTCTCTCTCTCTCTCTCTCTCTCTCTCTCTCTCCTTGGCTTTATGCATTCCAGTGAGGGAAATGTTAATGATCCTGTGGTTGAAAAAGTTTTCCCGAATGAAAGAGCCATTGTGCCCGGTAGTGTCGTCTTGCCACCCGAACAAAATAGGTATATGCAAGGTCCGTTAAATATACTCCTAGTATATTTAAAGGACCTTGGTTATATGCTGAGGGTCCGCAAAGCGAGTAGCTCACATTAACGCAAGACACGGGCGCAACAGGAAGTTCCGGCGACGGTCTAAAATGTAAATCATAATAATTGCCAATTTTGCGAAAATGGAAGGACTCGCCACTTCCAGGAATTTTGTCCTGCCTGGTAAAGGTTTCGGTAGATTGCTGCTGACACCCAATGTTTCAAGACTTGAGAGAAATAAGACACCCAGACAGAAGAACAATGTTTCAAGACCTGAGAGAAATAAGACACCCAGACAGAAGAACAATGTTTCAAGACCTGAGAGAAATAAGACACCCAGACAGAAGAACAATGTTTCAAGACTTGAGAGAAATAAGACACCCAGACAGAAGAACAATGTTTCAAGACTTGAGAGAAATAAGACACCCAGACAGAAGAACAATGTTTCAAGACCTGAGAGAAATAAGACACCCAGACAGAAGAACAATGTTTCAAGACTTGAGAGAAATAAGACACCCAGACAGAAGAACAATGTTTCAAGACCTGAGAGAAATAAGACACCCAGACAGAAGAACAATGTTTCAAGACTTGAGAGAAATGGCGATCCAAAAACCATACTGTAGTTGATGTGCATTTCAAGCCATACAAAATAGAAAGGTTACAGTTGACGATAGTTCAGATTTCATTAAGCGTTCATCGTTATCAAGTGAAATGTTTCTTTTGCGCCGATAATCGGGGAGGTTAATCACAATACGAACATCGCCATTGAGCAGAATATTTTTGCTTGTTATCAACTTTCTCATTCCCCAGTCTCTCTCTCTCTCTCTCTCTCTTCTCTCTCTCTCTCTCTCTCTCTCTCTCTCTCTCTCATATGATTTGCATACTAGAATGACATTTACTTTCATGAACACAGGCAACAAAATATGGCTTTATTCCCAGTGGACCATTATTTTTTCAGTAGGTTATATTTCAAGTATGATATATTTCATATTTTGTCAAAAGTTGCTTTAGGTATTTGTCGTGAAAGGGAGTGATATTGTTTACAAGATGATTGCGTATGCACTGTGCAGCCATTTTCTTTACAGATGTCGATAGTAGTAACTTTAATTATATACGTATATATAAACATATATATATATATATATGCACTGATACCAAATCCATATATATATATATATATGTGTGTGTGTGTGTGTGTGTGCGCGCGTGCGCGCAACACAAAAGGTAGTAGATTCAGTAGTATTAAAAAAATTCATTGCCCTACAGGAAAAAATGCTCTTGGAAATGGAGAAAGAACAACTCAGCAGCCGGGTAGAGATCCTCCAGAGACAAGTGCAACAGCTCAGAGCAAAGGTAAGCGTTTGTTGGTCAAGATGAGTGGAGCTTTGACAGTATGACTGCTGTTTTCATATACCTCTTGAACTGCATGGATTTTTCCCTCCTCCCATTTTCCTGATTCTTATAACATCTCTCTTTTAGAAGCAGTTAGATGCTTGACCTTTAGTCTTCACATAAAAAATGAGTATATTCATGATTGTAATCGTTTTACATTTTTCCTCTTCAAACCAAATGTATTAAACGAAATGTTATGTTTATAGGATGAAGATACTAATCAGTTACAAAATAAACTGATGGCGCTTACGGATGAGTGTTCGAGGTTAAAGGAAGAGAATGATCAGTATTTGAAAAACTTGGAGGAGATTGACGTCCAGCATGAAGCAGCAGTCCGTACGTTTTATATTGTTAATTATCCACCACTGTATTATGGCTGTTGGAATGTAGGTTGCAGTATTCATATGCAGTAGTATATTTGTGTAGTTGGAATATTTTTGTTGCATTGGATATGTAATATTGCTGAATTGAACTGCCAACATTGGTTTTAATGAATTGATTAAGCCTTTTTTCATTGCAGAAGTACTTTTAAAGAAGAAGGAAAGCCTTCAAGTGGAATTAAAAGCTAGTAAGGTAGCATATGATTCACTCGCAGAACAGGTGGGACAGAATCAAAAGCCGCCACCAGAGACAGAGCTTCAGATGTTGAAGTCTGAATTGAATAGCTTCAAAGAGAACAACAATTCTCTTAGTTCTGTGAAAGAAGAGCTTGAAACTGTTACACGTGATAAAAATGAACTAAATTCTCAGCTAACACTTCTTAAAGACCAGTTACAACAATTATCTTTAGATAGAGACCAATTATTTAACGAGAATGAAATGCTCAAGAAAGACAAAGGAGAAGAGAGTGACTTGTGTGCTTCAAAGGACTTGCAGCAGCAAAATTTAGAACTTGAGAAAGTTGAAAAACAGTGTTTAGAGTTACAGAATTTAAATGCTCAGCTAAATTCATCCTTAGAGGAAATTACAAAAGAAATGAAAGATCTAAAATTGTCAGAGGCAACCCTTAAAGAATTGCTGAGTGCAAGTGAGGAGAAGAGGCTAAAGGCAGAAACTGAAATTACTTCCTTAAATACTAAGGTTAACACCTTGACAGGAGAACTGTCGAAATTCTCTACAAATGAAAATGAGAGAAAACTAACTGAAGAGAAAATGATAGAGGGTCAACATCAATTAAAAACCTTAGAGGCAAAAATACTGGCAAATGAAAATGAGAAGAAGACTCTTGATGATTCTTTCAGGACTCTACATCGAGAAATGCAAGATGCTAAGTCACAGGCTGAGATATTAGAATCAGAGCTACAGGCTAAAGTCCAAGAGCTAGAAATATCAAATGAAAGTATTTCAGAATTACAAACCAAGTCTAAGCACATGGAAGCTGAAATCTCTAAACTTCGAAAGCATAAAAAGGAAGACCATGATCAGTTGAGGAAAATTTTGACATCCAATAATGTTGAAGTAAGGAACTCCAATTATTTTGATATCCAGTTGTTATTGTTTGAAACTAATATTTCTCAGAGATTCTTTGGAAATTTACTGCATTTTGGGTTTGCATGTTTTTAAGGCTGGGTAGTACGTACCAGTGTTTATACCTAGTCATGAATAATAGTTTTATTTCATTTATTTTTACAGGTTACTGGAAACATTGGAACAGATATCCACAAGATTGCAGAACTTGTTAAAGATAGTGTGTGGCAGCGAGACACCCTCGAACGTCATGTTTCAACTCTTGCACAAGAGCTGAGGGAGAAAAAGGAACAACTACAAGAAGGAGAAACAGCAAGGGTAAGTGATTTGTGTTTGAATTATTTACAGATTTTAGTTTGCAGTGGTTTAGTGGATTCTTAAAATCCTCTTGTTTTGACTGGAAATTATGCTTCTTGCTCTCTTGTTTTTTCAGATTGAGCTAGAGAGAGAATGTGAGGATCTTCGGGATCAGTTAGAGGAAATACAAAAGGGAGTTAGGCCACAGCCAGAAGGCAGTAGTCGAGGTCTCCCAACCATAGAAGAGGAATCGGAGGGATGTGCTGATGGGGATGGAGAAGCATCTGTCATTGCACAGGCAGAGGGAAGAGAGCAGGTGAAAGATAGTACTGAGTTTTTGCAGCAAGAGAATGCCAGTCAGATAGAGGCCCTACAAGCACAAGTTGAAGCCTTGTCAGAAGCTCGTAGAAATCTTGAGACAGAGGTTGCAAATATGCGATCTGAAAGAGAAACTCTTCAGGGGCAACTTCGGGAATCTGAGGGTAGGACAGGTAACTTGTTAAACCTGGAAACTGAAGCAGCATCATTGCGTGCAGAAAAAAATGTGTTGGAGATGCGCTTGTCTTCGTTGACACAGCAAGTTGACCTGGAAACTGTAACGCTCAAAGATGAGAGGGATACTCTGGAAGAGCAGGTAACTAATTTGGAGCAGCATATTTCTAGGCTTCAAGCAGAAATGACTCTTAATAAACATGAAAGAGATTCAATTGGCCAGCAGCTCCTAACACAGTATGAAATTCAGGAGAATAGGGACGCTACCATAAGAGTTTTAGAGACAGAATTAGAAGGTCTCAGGAGCCAGCTGCGGGATAGGTTTTCAGAAAGTAACTCGCATTCTGATGTCATATCACATCTTCAAGCCAAGGAAACAAAGCTTGCAGATGAGGTGAATAATCTTCGATCGCAACTGATATTCAAAGAAGACAAGATAGACGAATTAAATCAAGTTTTGGAAGAATTAGGGAAAATTTTTCATGCTGTAAGTTCAAATCCAGATAAAGTGTACGCTCATATTAGAAACACTTACAAGACGCTACAAGATCAACTTTGTGAACAGAAACTGAGAGTTGAAGAATTGGAAATATCTTTGCAAAATGAGAAAGATCAAAGCAATAAAAATGATTCATTACTTGAATCTCAATGTTCTTTGAGAGAAGAGAGAGAATTAGAAGCAAACATACTAAAAGAGAAATTAGAAAAAAGTGAGATGGAAGTCTTTCAGCTAAGAGAAAAAGTAGAAGAACTCACTTTTGGTGAGTCTAATTTGAAAGAAAATGAACTTGCAAATTTGCAAAAACAACTGAAGGAATTGGAAACAGAAAAAAATTTAGCTTTGTCCAATCTTGCCCAAAGCACTAGTGGGTTGGATATCATTAAAAAAGAGAATTCCTTGCTTTTGGAATCAGTTGCAAAGAGTAAAGAGATAGAGTTGCATTTCCAGGAAGAGAGAGAACTTTCATTTACAAATTATGAAAAGCAAATTGCTGAACTTGGTAAACTGAATCAGGAAATGGAGGAGCAGATACAAGAATTAAGGAAGAAGCATAACTGTGAGATACAAGAGAAGGAACTGAATATTTTCACACTGAAAGATCAACTGTCTGAGTTACAGAAAGGGAATAGTACTATGGAGGCATTTACTTCAGAAAAAGAAAGTCTTATCCAACAAGAAAAAATACTTAAAAGTGAAAATGACCGTCTTCTTCAAGAAAATAAAATATTACTTGAAGAAAAAAATAAATTGCTTAGTGAAAATAAGGAATCCATGTCAGCTAGAGATCTAGCAGTTCAACAGTACTCCAGTTTCCAGGCAGAGAGGGATCAAATGATAGCAACCATTACACAGAAGCATCAGGAAAGTGTCACATACCATACAGAAATCCAGCGCTTGATGCAGGTTCTAAATCAGGTAAATTTTTTTTTTTTTTGAATTTTCCAATGTGTTTTGTGCTTTGAATTTTTGCTAATCCATTCTTAGAAGTTTCATAAACTGATAAACTAGAATTAATTTAGAACAGTAACATCATTGTTAGTGTGTCAGCTCTCAGTGTATTTATTTGTGTAAATATAAGGCATTTTCTTAAAATCTTTTACATTGCAGACAGTTCAGTCATCAACTGAGGAGAAAAATGCTCTGACATCACAACTTACAGATACTAAATCATCTTTGAATAAAAGCCAAGTTCAGATTGCAGATCTTAGAGAGGAGCTAGAAGGCCTTAAGAAAATAAAAGATGACCTTCAGAAAAATGTTGCTGAGGACATTGTCAAAAAAACTGAGGTAAAACAGTGCACTTTTACTTCATAATTGAGTGTTTTATCTTATATAAAAATACAGAAGGAAAATTTTACACCTCTGAAATGTTAATCTTGTGTAATTGTGGTACAGATTTCTGGTCTTCGTAAGGAAATGGAAGTTCTTCAGGCTAAATTTACAAGTTTAGAGCAGGAGAGAGATCAGCTTCGCATAGCCAATGCACACTTCAATACTCAGTATCAGGATCAAAGCAAGGAGGTAAGGCTAATAAATAAATACTAAGTGTATAGTGGACCTCTACAATGTCACTTGATTCTATATTTTGCCAGATGTATTTTGTTGCAAGTAATTTTTTTATATTTGTGAGGCTTAGGTGACATTTTTGGGCTATACACACACTGAATATTTTGCATTGTGATCTGTAAATACTGTTCATTGTGCCAGTAATGCGATAGTATATTCTTTTTGCTTAACAATTGTTATGATGATGTAATTAAGAGAAGAAAGTAAAATCTGAACTTATTAATAAAACAAATTCTTTGAGAATTGAATGAATTAGCTCAATTGTCTGATTAAGCTACTTAATATGTACATACTATATGTTAGTATGTTATGAATTAAGTTTATTTGAATAATGGTCACATATTTATATTTAAAGATTATAAACCTGTTAGAAGTAAATAAAGAATGCAAAGAGGATATATGTTCTTAATTGTATTCAGTTTTTGTTGTAGTTCAATTTTATATATATACAGTGGACCCCTGTATTTGCGGACGATGCGTACCAGACCCCCCTCCCCCATGCGAATAGTTAAAATCCATGAATACTTAGAACCCCCTCCAAACATGCGTATAACTGCCTATCTTGAAAGTTCAAATACTACCAAATATATACCTTAGATAACATCCTACATCAAATATACCTTAGATTATTATCCTAATACTGTATTAATCTTTGAAATTCTATTATAGTATCATTTCAAAGTCATCTTAAACATCAGTACCTTTAAAATATATACATACATGCTTCTAACTCTTCTAGCCAAAACAGAGAAAGAGAGAGTGTGTTACCACTATGACATATCTTGTACTGGGCAAGAGAGAGACAGATAGAGAGAGAGTTTATCTCTTTAATCTCTCATGAGTGTTTATGTATTTCTCTTTACTAGCGACTGACATCAAAATAATTCATATTTTTGTTTTTTGTCTTTCAATGATGTATTACCTTTACTAGCCTCTTTTAAAACACCATGAACACACACACAAACAGTGTGCATGTGTGTTAATACCAGTTGGTCAAAGAGACTCAAATTAGCCGTACATATCTTTTCCTGAGAGAGAGAGAGAGAGAGAGAGAGAGAGAGAGAGAGAGAGAGAGAGAGAGAGAGAGAGAGAGAGAGATTTTTCAGTGTATCCTTTGACTGCCAAGTTGGCAACAATTGGACCCACAAGTTGGCAACACTGACCATCTACCCTCGCTGTCAGGTTTTTGACATTTCTTACAGGCTCACCCTCCCCTTCTCCAAGTTTTTCACCAAAAGATCAGGTTTCCCTTATTTTTACATAATTTATTAATTTATAAACTAAAATCTTACTAACTCACAAAGTATTATCTTTAATGAATTGATATTATTGCTGTTTACTACATTAGTATTATTATTTGAAAATTAACCTTATACTTTAGTATTAATATTTGAGAATTAGGTAATCATTTATTTATCATACAAAAAACATACGTACATCTTGGTAAGAGAGAGAGAGAGAGAGAAATTATGATTTTTGTTATTTAATATCATTTAATCTTATTAAACTTAATACGTACAGCATTGATCATTATTAGTAATATTTGAAAATTAGTAAATCAATTTTGTATCATGAAGATGTATTTACATGAAAATAACATCAAAATACACTAATTAGTGACTATTTATCGACGGAAAAGACTGCAACTTGCCAGATTTTTCCTGAATAATTTATAGATAGGCTCAGCAGAAAAATTTTTTAATAGGCGAGTCCACAAATTGTAAGAATGTGAATACGAGGATTAACTGTATATATGTAGAATGCTACCATACAGTTTTTGCTGGAATTATTAGTAAGTATTTTATGAAAGCACTTTTCAGGTTGGCATTTTATTTTACATGGAACAGGCTAATTACAATAACAATAGTTTTTGTGTATTTTCACCATATATACTAACCTTTGGATGAACTATGTATTCTACATATGGATTTTTCCTCACAACAAACATTTTTTCCAGTTGAGTAATCTTCGAGAAAAGGAGTCAAAATTATCTACAGAATGTGAACGTCTTCGGCAGCACTTAGTAACTGTAGAAGAATCTTACACAGCTGAAGCCATCAAAGCTGAGGAACGAGAAAATACCCTAAGGTCTACTCTTGGTAAAATGGAAGAAAAACTGAATAATCACTCTACATTTTATAATTCAGCCAGGTAAGATTTACTGTTCATTTTCATAGTATATTGACATAAATTACTTTTTTCACTGGTTATTTGGTTAACTGGTTGGCTTCATGGTTTGTTGTAAAACATTTTCTTTATTTAACTTATGATGGTGGCACAAGTTGTTGGCATTTTCCTTATCTAATCTTGGATAAAATTTTAAATTATATTTGTTAATCTAGGATCTGTAACAATATAGCGAGTTATTCAAGTTTTACAGTATGTACAGAGTCTTAATGATTTTGTTGTGAACATTTTAACGAACATTAGCATTACTGTAGTTGACTGGTTTTTATTTATTGACATCATAATAGAACAACCACTTTCTTAAACAAAAATTTTGTAGTCCAGTGCATTAAGTTCAACAGTAAACCCAGTCTATTGGAAATAGTTATTAAGGGGGCCGGCCGGCTAATGCCATTCTTTAAGGACAGGACTTTGATATTCATACCACTTAATAAGGTGACTTGGGACATCTCCAAACCGCATATGATTTTCGCTTCTGACCTTCGGTTTGGTGACGCCAGGGCGATTTATCCCGAAAATAACCATTTTTCAAATTCTATCTCCTCCCTTGATATTTAATGTTAAGACCTGGGATTACTACCATATATAGACCTGATGTAGACCTCCAATTGAATAAGGAGTTTTTTTTCTAAAAGTCATTTGTTTTCTAGATATTAATTTTTCATTATGGTAAAAAAATAAACCCTATAAATTAGAAAAACAAAATTTATAAAAAAAAGACGAAACAAAAATTGGAAAAAAAGGCTTCATTTGATTGTTCTATAATGTCTTTCTGAGTTATATACCAAATTCCAATTTTATAGCTTTAAAACTAAGTGAGAAGATAGATTTTGAAGGTCAATAACTATAGTTTTGAGATACGGGCGTTCAAAGTTTTTCTTCGTATTTTTATAACGACAATGTTAATAAATAATGATTATTATGAATGTATATTTCTTTTTTGTGTATTAATAAACCAAAACTATTTTGTTTATCATAATTTAATCATAAATGATGATCCCTTTGCTCATATATCATAACTTGGGGCACTGCGTCAGGCAAGACGGGGCACTCCTTCCTTCGCAACTCTCTCTCTCTCCTTCACTAACTCGGCTTATTACAGCAAATTTTCTTCTTCTGTATGTTAGCTACATGTTTTCCTAGTATTTTCCGGTTTGGCATGATGAAATTCTTGCCGAAACAAAGATAAGCAAACGTAAATGCAAGAGAATGTCAAGAGGTGAAATTTGAAGTTGTACTCTCTTTTTATAAAGGCAATGTTAATAAATCATGATTATTATGAATTCCATATTCCTTTTTGGGTATTAATAAACCAAAACTATGTTATTTATCCTAAATTAAGATCCCTTTGCTCAAAGATCATAGCCTGGGGGACAGTGTGACGTGTGCTTCAGGCAAGACGGGGGCGTTTACTTACTACGCAACCCTCCCTCTCTCTCTCTCTCTCTCTTCACTAACTACGCTAATATCACATATATGTATTATGATATTCTGTAATCGTATTAGAGCGAATTTTCTTCGTCTTTATGTTAGCGAGATGTTTTCCTTGTCTTTTCCTCATTGGCATGATGAAATTCTTGCCGAAACATAGATAAACACAAGTAAAAGCAAGCGAATGTCGGAGAAGAAATTTGAACGTGTAGACTACTTGAAGTATGTGCTGACGCTGAATCATGGGATACTCCCCGAGTCCCCTCTGTGACTCACGGAATCACTACAGATGCCATTTCTCACAATTTCTTTGACAATAATTATCAAAATTGACGATAACAGAAGAAATATTGCATTTTCTTGTACGGATGAATGTTTTAGGCTTATTGAGTTATGTTTACTAATTACCCTGTAACTACGAAAGTATGAGGAATTTTGACGAAATATTTCGTATACGTATTCTCAATAGCCATATGAAGCTCCATGAATTTTTTCATGACTGCATTTTTTGCCCTATACCCTCATATATAAGGGTTCCGGCCGGCCCCCTTAAAATATGTTTAATTTCTTTCCAAAGTCAACCAACCATCCAAGAGACATTTGGAATTTTCATTTGAAATGCTTGAACATACCTAGATAAATGAAATGCTAATAATTTAGTGTGGGTGCTTATGCTATAGGATGTAAATGGGGTCACATATTTTGTTGTAAGCTTCCCAGTTTGAAAAGGATGAACTGTCCCCCAGATGGATTAAATCATTTTTGAGAGCTGCTAGACTATCTTTCAAATATGGTTGGTTAGAGCATTGTTTTCTTAAAGTAGTTTTAGCTTTGCGTCATGGCTGAAAAAGTCATGGCAGTATAATATAAAATTGATCAAACATTTATAATAGAAAGTGCGTTATGCTGGAAACAATGTTTAGTAATAAAGTTTTTCAGGTCATAGCAGGTAGAGATTGTAAATCAAATGTTTCAGTACACATCTTATATTGTTATCATTTATTTTTCATTTAATGTGTTTATTAATCAAATATCAAAGGTTGTGTTGATGATTATTAATCATATATCAAAAGTTGTGTTGATGATAACTATATCAAAATAGTTTTAATGAGCAAAATAGACTATTAACTAGCATGTTCAGTACCTACAGTCCAACTGAGAGAAATTAAATGACTTTATACATTACTTTTTAGTAGGGTATCGTTAGTTTAAATATCTGCTTTAGATGTTCAATTTTAAGGTCGTTATGTGTTTTGCTATTGCAGCCAACGAGCAAGTGTTCAGGTGGAGTCTCTTCAAGAGCAGCTTCGAGAATTGTCTAGTAAAAGAGATGATGCAATACTTCGTCTACATGCAGCTGAGGAAGCTGCTGAACAACACCAACATTCCCTTGCAACACTTCAGCAGGTTAGTTTACGGGCATTTGTAGTTGTAAGAAAGTACTAGTACTAATTCCTTTTTGTGTAAACTTTAGTTTAAAAAATAAGGCTCAATTTTGACTCTATGTACTTAACAAGGAAAATAAGATGTTAGTCGAAGTCAATGGGGAAATTTATCAATTATTTGCCTTGTCATCAAATTTTATTTCATGATTTTAAAATTTTGATGAAGATTTTTCCTCAAGTTGACTGAGTTTAGTTTATCACACTGCTTTTTTTTGGCATTATAGGTGCTACAGGATTTCCAGAAGGGCCAGGCACGAGAGATTGCTGAAGCAACTGAGAGAACAAGAAGGCAGTTGGAGGATGAACAAGATAAGAGCAGATCACTGTCAACGCAAGTTGATAACTTGAAGGTAACAATGTCTGTGATTCACTATAGAAACCAGATTTTAGAATGTCTTTAGCAACATCATCTAGGGTAAAGGCTGGAGAGATGTATTTCATTCTAGATGATAGACTGACGAAAGTTTAGCCTTGTACAGTAGAATTATATTTGCCTTAAAACATTCTGATGAATTTTTAGTGATCACAGATTAAATGTGCATGCAAATATTGAATTATGGTATCTTGATTTGAGATTAGATTTTGATTAGAAACTATTATTAACCTTTGAAATGTAGTACATATGAATACAATATAGAGAAATATACTGTATTTCAAAGGTTAATAATAGATTCCAATTAAAATCTAATCTCAAATCAAGCTACCATAATTCAATATTTGCATGCACAATTTTTCAATTCATATAGGGCTGGCTTAGCTTAACTTGGAGTTCCAAATTATGCCGCTTATCTAGAATCTTTTGAGTCACTTAGGAGACCATTTTTTGGAGTGACCTGAAATGTGTCACAGCAGCCTTACTGCAGTGTTAAAGGTTCTTGCTAACACTCCAGTGGCCTCAGCATTCTTTGACTTTTTGTGTACCCCTTTGCTCTCTCTTTACTAGACTGACCTTTTTCTTATGCTAATGAGCATGTAGAAATTTAACTTGGCTTTCTGATTTAAGTACTACTATTTAAAAATTACAGATGTTGATATAATTTTAATGCAATACGTGTACATACACATTGTACAGGTTTGTTCACAAATCCAAAGGGTATGTTTTTATGAGATTACTCTTTTTTTGCACAAGATATGGGAAACTCAATGTCTAAAACGTATTCCTCTAAGATAGCAGTCATGTCCATGGATGCTCCTATTACTAGAGAAGTAATGTAAACTATATATTCGAAAAAGGCTGATTGAAAATATTAATGAAGATAGGGAGAAAATTTTAGTAAAAGAAGTTATCATATATTAGCATGAGAAAATTTAAGTAAAAAACATTATCATTTAGTAACATAACAACATTAAAGAAATTTTATTTTAGCAATAGTCTGTATTTGATTACTTGTTTTGTGAGGGCAAGTCATATTTTTTTCATTATGTATCAGGCTCAGTTAGCTGAGGTCCAGAGTGCTTTGGCAGCTGCATCAAGACTTGGGGAACAGCTAGACAAGAAAGAGCAGATGATTGTGGCACTCAAAGCACAAGGTACTGTTTTTGAACATCTTCTTAACTTAGTAAATAGTTCAACTTACACGTATTAAAAGAGCATTTCTTGACTTTATTAGTTGAATTATATATACCATTTTTTTTCATAACTTGAAGAGTAAAACTTTCTCAGATTAATTGGTAATATTATTTTCACACTTTCATTTGGTGTGTATTTTACCTTCATGATGTAATTGCTTATGAAAGAAAAAAATTACACTTTTGTGAAGCAAGAAATGCTTTGTTCTTTGCAATACATATTTTATTTTAAATCGCATGACTTTGACCCAAATGAAAGTCAGTTTGTTCAGAAATTTTTTGTATGCCCTTTTCTACCTTAAAGGCTTGAAGTGAATGCATGCATTTTATATGAATTATTGGAATTATATAGGACTGCTTCTCAGTTTATGAATTTACATTTAATTATAAGTTTATGCAATAAATCACCTACATGTATCAAAGCATCCAACCTGTTTGGTATTAAAAATGCATTAAAATTTTTCTACTTGCTAGTTAAGATGTATTTGTGAAACAGCACTTATCAAATAGATTTTGTTATACCCAAGCCTTGGATACTTCAGAACAGGAATGCACATCCATGAATATATTGCCAGCCTTTTTAAGTGAAGACTGACTCTGAGCAGCTTAAATACCTTTGTCTGGCATAATTTTAGGAAAGGGGTAGTATATCTAATATCATCACTGTAAGCAGTAAATCTATTTTTTAGAAGAGTAGGTTTAGGGATCATGATACACAGAAGTTGGGAAGCATTCAGTGCTTCGAAGCACTGTAATTGCACGTACGTAATAAGGAACCTTATAGTTTTTAGGAATCATACCTTAACACATTTTGAGTTGCAATTTTGCAATTCACAGATTTTTGTAAACTGCTGCATTTCATCACAAGTTGAGTAAATACGTAGTCTAAAGCTTGATTGTTACATGAAATTAGTTATGAATTTTCTCAAAAGGTTGAGTAGTACACGGCAAAGATCTATGCTTCAGATCTGACGTGGTATATACATATACATATATAGTGTGTGTTTGTGTGTGTAAGAGTGTGTAAGATACTGCGTACTTACCTAGAGGGAACAAAACAATGAGAATGTAAGAGGTAAGGTAGCAATTTAATTAAACAAAAGAACAAACAGAAAACAAGCTGTAATAGATGTATGAAGTTACGTATTGCACCAAGATACATACTGTACAATGCTGCAATATTTGACTAATTTTGGCCTTTGTAAGTTCAGGTTAGCCAGTTTTTCTTGTGAAAGTGAGGGTTTTATTGTAGTTGAAGAGAGTACCAGGTCACTGCATCAAAGACCCATATAGTGAGGTTTTATTGTAGTGTATATTCATTTTACACTGATTATAATGAAAATTTCATGCTTGCATGATATATTGTATATGTATATAGTTGATATATTGTTTCCACATATAGAAAATGTTTTATAATACATAGTATATACTACACAGTTGGTGGTATGTGTGTTGTCTATGAATGTAAATATGAATATGTTTTACAGTATGTTGTAAGGGAGTATTGTGCACATTCATATCTATATTCATTAGTGTGATCATACACCCCTTTATGCAAAGATTAATTATGTATTAAGGGGTTTAAACCTCCACATCCCCTCATTATTCACATATCCTGCATTCTGTTATGAAAATCCAAAATATAGGTCTCCGTAAAATAGAATATCAACAAATGCAGATCATTTTATAATTTTGTAAATGTTTATGCTGTATTGCCTAACTGATTAAGAGAATTTTTTTCGATAAGGTAGTGCTGAATGTAAATATTATCACCATCATTGTAAATGTGACTTCAGGCAGCGTCTGTCACTAAGATTATCTTCAGGGAATGTGTACCACTCTAGTAAATGATTTTAGACAAGTTTGAATGAATAATTATTGAAAGAAAATTACTTTTCACACTTGATAAGAAACTATGCTTTTCAGAGCTCTGATCTTAAATTCATTCATTGTACGTATAACTTGTATGCCTTTGCTCCTTTTACACCTTATAATATAGATGTATGTAGTACAGAGGAAGGAAGAGAAAAGGGGAAGGAGAAAAGGTGCAGGAATAAGATTACACTTATTAAAGAACTCGGTAAGGTTCAGGGAGGTGAATCCTCATCTAAGATATTTTTATTCAAAAAGAAATTTTAAATACAAACATCCACCACCTTTCACAGTTACAGCTAACAGAATTTTGAGTCACAAGTTGTAAACATAACACTTCCTCCTGCGCTAGAATTACCTATGTCTTGGATTATGCATAAAATACCCCTGCGCATCACAAGCAATGCGCAGTAGATTAATATTGCATCTGTTTTCACAGCAGCTTTGTTTTGCAATATAATCAGCATTTCAAAGTATTGAAAACAAAGACTTTCTATTGTCCTAAAAACCCTTATATTAAGCAATTTGTTAATTTTTCATACCTCTGATTATTAAACTGGCTTAAATGAACAAGTATGTTTGGTCCCTGCTTCATTAGAAATTAAAGGAAGTGAAATGATAATGCTGATAAAGCAGCCAGTGCTGCAGTCACTATGACTAGATTAAATATACCCAGTCTTGTCAGTAATTTGTTACTATCTGTAAAACATGTCGTGTTTAGTAAATATTAGGCATTGTTGAATAATGAATGAACAAATATTAATGCAGATTCAACTAAATTTTATTTTGTGGGTTTTTTCATAGCAAATAGAACTTCACATATAAATAATTTGGCCTGTTGTTGAGTTAAACTATGTATTTTCTGCAAATTACATGTAGATTGCAAACAGCTTGTGAACTTGAGGGAATGAGGAGGTTTAGAGTTTATAACACTAAATAGTAAATTCATTTAACCATGATTCTCTCTAATTAAAGCCATTGTGAGATGTAGGGTATTAATTTTTATGTGTGTATGTACAGTATATAGGAGAATAGGCCAGCTGAAACATTAATAGCTAGTGCTCAGGAAGCATGATGATTGATAGCCTGGTTGTAACTCGAGGTGATCGGGCTTTCTGGTTTGGGTGGGGCCATAGACATAGGCACAGGCACGCACTGATTGCTGGCTTCTCAAAGATAAGTGGTGATTGGTCCGCTACCTGCAATGTAAGGAAATCTCAGGGAAGTCAGGGAGTATACAGACCGACCAAATATCAGCTGGTAAATTTGGGCTCTGTTAAAAGTTTGCCCCAAATTTCCAACTGGTATTGTGTTGAGCTGTTGTGAACCTCACATCTGGTGTGACACCTGGTGGTATTTTGTGCACTCCTCTTCCTCCTACTACTCTCACCTGATCACATTAAGCTCAACCCATCATCCACTACCTTCTTCACATGCTCTGCCTTTCAAGCAACATTATTTTTTTTATTAGTTAATTTTTATTTTTGCTGTACACTTAATGCTGCATGCTTGCTTACTCTTAGTATTTTGTTTTTGTGTAAATGATTTTGCATTTTTATGACAAAGGTTTTGCCTACTTGTGTGTAAAATATTTTGTTACTTCTAATGTTAAAATAATTTTACAAATTTACAGTACATAGCTTCACTGTAGAGCTGTGCTATCCACTTCTGTTATATTTGATAAATATTTTAGTCGTACAAGAGACCGTATGACAGTTTCAAGGGTAATGTCAAAAATAGTTTTACCATTAGCTTTTTATTATTAGGTTACTATTTACATTAAATGAAAAAATTTCAACATAGGATGAGAGTTGGTTTTCGGGTGAAAGTATTCATGAGACATTTTATTAAGTGTGTTTTGTCACTCGCTATTTTATTCCCTTATATTTTTCTAATATCCAGAACTATTATATTTGTTTGAAAAGCCATTGAGAACAGTAATTATTGATGATCAGGATAGGAACCGTGTTGTCAATAGGATATAAAACTCCGATTGTTTTTATTCCTTAGGATTTATTAATAGAGGTAGTTTTTTTATGTAAACAAGTCCTCTTAAAAGAAGTTAGTTTTGGTATGTGTAAAGACTGGTGCATTCCATTGACTAACTTCAGAAAGGATAAGGAACATAAGAAGGATGATATTTAGCTGATGTGATTTAATTCCTCCCACTTCATATAATGTCTCTCTTGTTTTTGTTATATTTGTACATTATGGGATTAGAAATACAAAAGTAAGGAATTGTATGCAGAACTGCAAGAATTTGTATGAATTACAAGCCATTGCATTACTATAGCCTGTTCCTTTATTACTATGAAGGATAGAATGACCTGAGCTTATGTAGGAAGACAAAGCTCCAGAAGGGTAAGAAATGTTTTAAGTTGGACATAACTCCATTTTCCCTCATACATATGTCAGCCCATGCCTTTACTCTCAAGTGGTAACACATTTCAGCTTTGTGATAATTATCATACCTATGAATCATTTTATCCCTTTCATTGCACGTGATTTTTTTATTTGCTTATATTCTGACCAAGTAGATAAAAGATTTTATATACCTCAGGAGAATAGCCACCAAAATTCAAATGAATCACACATTCTACTCATTTTCCAAGTGAGAAGGCAAAACTTAGCTTTCGTTCCACATGCCTTACTAAAATGGACAACCTTACTAACTTTATCATTTCCATGGTAGCTAATGGTTTTTGCCTTCAATTTTACTGTCAACAGTGATAAATTGGTTAGATTAATAGTAGTATGACCTTGCTATGAAAAGTACTCTGTACTTTAGTGTCCTCCCAAACTGGATAATATTAAGCCCTTCTGTAACAAAGTAATGGTCTATGTCTCTTGCAAACAGACAAAAAATCATAAAAAACTAGATTTTTTAAAATAAATCATTAGCCAGTGTCAAAAACCCATTTCTTTTATTTTGTGGATGCTAAAATATTGGATGTAATGAAGGGTAAATTTCCAGTTGGGGATGGTTTTCAACCTTCTGGTAGCTGAAGTAGTGCCTCATTCTTTTGTAAATTATTAAATTAATATAAAGTTATGAAATAACAGGTTGTGGTAAGACAATGATTTGTAGCAATGATAAACTACTTTTGTTCTGAAAAAGTTTTTTATTTTACTTTACCGATTGCATATATGTAACACCATTAAAAATCAGCGCTACTGTTTTATTGCATTCTCAATATTAACTGGTACACATATATATATATTTTTTTAGCTAAAAAGAGATCGTGACTTTAATGAATAATAACTTGATTTTGGTTTCACAACAAACCCATTACTTAAATTGCCTAGTTTGTTTGTCATGAAATGTTCATAAACAAAATTCATTTGACTGAAAGATTGATTGTAAGTGGGTAGTACTGTGCTTGTATATACAGATCCATAGGTGTCCAGTTGTCAAAACTGTTCATGCTTTGTTTGTCTCTGCTCTTGTGTGTTCATGATTATCATCCCAGGTACATAGTTGTAAGTTTTGAAGGATTACCTTTTAGCTCATGTTTCTCTGTTTTCCAGTAGCATTCTTTGCTTATAGCATTGTGCTTTTTATGTAATTCACTTACCATCTAGTCTGCTGAACTTGGATCGCAAATGAGCTGTTTCAGTTTATATGTTTGATTGTTTTTCTGATGAGTATTCAGGTACTTTTGTTCCGTTTTGTCAAAAAAAGAACGCCAGGGGATTTTCCCAATTCTTGTAAGTGTAGGTTTTCTATGCTTATAATTTGGTCTAGGTTGTTTTAGCTATATGTTGTGTGTTGTTAGGATGTTAGTGTTCTAATAACAAAAAGCTGAGCTGTTCCAATACTGAGGTCTTGAAACTCTTATGCACAAAAGACCAAACTACTTCAATACCAGGGGCCTTATTCATTCCCAGTAACCAGGACCAAAGCCCATCCTGCTCCAAGGACCTGAACTGCTCCAATATTAAGGGCCTAAGCCACTCTAGCACTAAGGAACTGAACCACTTCAGTACCAAAGACCCAGCCCATGCAAGTGCCAAGGGCCAGAGCAACTTCTGTACCAGGAGTAAGAGATCCAGCCTCTCCAGAGTATTACATAGAACACAACCAGAGACTCTGAGATGACCTTTAATCAATGACTCATGCTTCCAGATACTGTTCCATAGAGGAGGAGAGCTGTGCCACAGCCACAGCCAAGATGAAAGCTAGTCCAGCAATTAAACATGCAACCTCTCTTACACTCTGAAAAGCAGATGTTTAGCATCCTGTTTGCTGAAGCTATGTCCAATAAGATAGCCAGTGTCAAAGATAGAATGGCAAATAAACTTGCAGAGTCTATGATGAAAATATGTCCTCCTTAGATCTTTCTTTCTTTCCTGCTTTATTTCTTCAGATTCCTCAGGAAAGTCAGATGCTATAAACCACTCAAGTAAGGATGAAAGAAAGTCAAAGTTTGTAGATACAATGACCAAGAGAGCTAGATTTGATTCAGACTTAAACAAAATTTGCACGGTGGACACTCATGAAATTGATAATTGAGTTTCATTGAGATGCTAGATTGGATATGAGGCATCTCTGATTTGGAGAGTCCTTAAAAACTGATAAAGGTGGTCTCGGCAGCCTTTTCTCTGGCTTTAAGCCTCCCATTCGCTGAAGCTGTTTGATATGATTGCCTATGTCAAAAGTAGAATGGTAGGCAAAGATATCAGCAGAGATTGTGAGATGTTCTTGATATCTCAACTCTTCATTCTTCCAGTTTGTAGACTAAAGAGTTTTACAAGAACTGTTATATTCCCGTACACATCTGTTGAAGAAGATGGATTCTGCTTAATAGTGAACAAATTCCAAACCTCTTACTTTACCACTAATGCTCAGGGTTCTGTTTCACAAACACAGCTGTGTGACCTTTAGACTGGTGGGTTATGATGCTCATAACTCAAGAACCAAGTAGATCTCACTACGTACAGTATTCTCAGTCAATAACACACATGCTCTACCCATGTAAGTTTAGATTTGAGTAATAGAAGTACTGCACTCAGGGCATGTTGTGGAACAAATATAATTTTTTGAAATGAAGATAATTATTATATACACAGCCCATTTCTTATATGCAGTGTGTCTCTCCCTATACCCCATGTTCTCTATCAAAGGTTCAGACTGCATGAAGAATCAGCTACATTGACAGTTGGGAACCAATAGATTTATCAACATAATTGCATCATTTGCAGAAATTTGTGAATATTTCATGACAAAAATGGGCAATATAAGTAATGGGTTTGTAAAAATGCAATTAATTTTGCATAATACATAATACACACTATTTGTAATGTATAGAAATAAATCATAACGTATCAGAAACTCCGTTGATAACATAAATCAATCTTCTTTGCAAAAGCCATTCTTTTCTTATTCTGTAGGTGTTAAATCTTATTTCTTATACAGGCAGTCCCGGGCTATTGGCAATCCAGGTTTATGGGCTTGTCTGGTGCTGAAAATCTGCCATTTTTGGCACCAAAATGCACCAATTTCCAGTTATCGGCTCTGATGATAACAGAGTACCTAACAGAGGTGCCATTGACCGGTTATTGGCAACACTAATTGGCAAAAGTAAACTTTTCGGTTATCAGCAATTTTTGCTTATCATCAAGCTGTCAGAACAGAACCCAGCTGATAACCGGGGACTGCGTGTATATGACTTGAAAATTTTAACCTCGTAACTTTAATCCGTTAAACCCTTCAGGACTCTTTTGGTAAATTTTGGTAAATGGTGAATTTTGCATACAGGAGTATTTTGGGAAAAAGGAAACAGCATGCATAATAGATCTGATAAAAATGTAATTTTAAAAGTATGGTACATAATTTTTTAACATAAGGAAGGTACATTTTCAACTGCATGATTATTTTACATATTTGCATTTTTTCCTTATCGTTATCTGTGGATTTATTTTAAAGGAATGCATACATATGATTTGTATTTTAGAGTGTACATACCAGTTTTAAATAACCAAACCAAATAACTTGTGTATTTATTCTTCATTGCATGTGTAACTCTTGTAAATAGAAGATAAGTTTCTTAACAGAAGTGTTTGCCACACCATTTCATTCCCCACACCTTATGTCTACTTATGATTGAGTAGTATCTCCTCTTATTCAGCACTTTAGTCATCATTTTATGTTCAGGAATCATATGTGAAACAAATTTTTGTGAGGATATATTTTACATTTTTATTATTTATTTAATTGGTGAAAAGATTATGAGATTATATTTCTTTCTTGTGTAGTTGCTGACCAGACACTTATTTCATAATTCTAAGAAGATTTGATTAAGTATATATTAAAGATTTCATTATTTTAAGAAGATAGGATAAAGTAAGTTAAAGAGCTGATATTGACAAGTAACCTTGTCAAATGTTGACTTTGGGATTGAGTTTTCTTTGTAGTTAAGAAATTCTGTTCCTACACAAAGTGTTTCTATATATGTGAGAATGCTTTTGTGTGCTACTAACGGCAGTGTAATTGACCACTTACTGAAATTTGAAAACAGCTTATCTCACTGTCATTCCAAGTAGATTTTCTATGCAGTACAGTTGTTGTCCAAATCCACCTTTGGAATTTGAAGTTATTCAACCTCTTTTACCTCTTGTAAGCTGGGACATCTGATAAACAGTATATTATGAAAATGGTATGGTACTAAAATTCAGATATGGCTTATCTTTAACATAAAACTGGAGATGCTTTAATTCACAAGTAATTTTATTTCATCCTTAAAAACAGTTACAATATTTCTCATAACAAAAATGCATATACATATAGTTATCATTTTAACTTTTGTTTTATATTAAATAACCAAAATGCATAATAACAATTAACAAGCTATACATAGTTGCTTGTTAATTGAAAAATCTAACTACACTGAGTCTAATATAATTGATGAGTTTGTATTGCTGCTATGTTTTGAAAGTTTTAATACCTGTAAATCCTGTAACTGATGCATGCACCTTAGGGATTGTTGGTTTAATCTCACAAGGTAACGCTGAGCAGTTGAATAAGATCTCAGACTGCCTGGTGAGATTTCACAAATGGATCCCACTTCACGATTCTCACTACAATTAATACCACCATCTGGGTTCTCCATATCACCTTAGCTGCTGTTGCTTTATTCTTGCAAAACTATAATGCACGTTTGCACTGCATGATCTGGGTATGGTTAGCACCTAGTAACACCTTACACAAGTGTTTTTCAAACGTGTTGTGGATATTGAGTAAAAATGTGAAAAAAGTGACATAGAAGATTTATAAAGCATGCTCTTCACATAACCTGTAATACTCTTGTTTTATTTACAGAATGAAAGGTAAGTTGGTAAAAGTTATATATTAAAAGATATGTACTCTTATTTTTTATGCAGCGCTACACCTTTTAAAGCCAGTGAATACTGGGTGTGAAGTAAATGCTGAATTTAAGGAAACACTCAAATTTGCAGTTTTATAGAATTTTGTAACTAAGAATATTTTAGTTTTAATTCAAACCAGGTTGATAATGTATAGTTAGATTGTTATTTATGCACTTTTTAGTACATATACAGTAAGTATTCTTTATGTTAGAGATCTTGATATAAACTATTACAGTATATTTTACCATGGGTTTTGGTCAACAGTAGAGGGGAGTTGAATTATATTGTAATAATTTTCTTTTGTAGAGGGCATGAAGTAATTTGAGACTAGTTTTGTAAGTAGGAGTGAACTTATTGAACAGTTAGGGAAAATCAAGTCTTAATTGGTTTAGATACACTTCAAAATTCATTACTGAACAGGGTAGAATTAATTACATGATCTTGAAATTGCAAGTTTGATAATATAATTGGAAGAACATGATCACACTGAAAATTACCTTATTAAGCATTTGGCTGTATGTCATACAGGTACACAGAACCAATGTTTTCTCATTGTTTCCCCCTTTTTGTGGCATTAACAGCTGTTTGTGAGTACTGTACTCTTAATGTTGTTCTGTTAGTACAAAATAAAGGGCTCAAGTTTTTCATTAAAGATATTTGAATAGACCATATTTGATTTTTTTGTCTTGGTTAGTATTTGCTTGTAGTACCCATTTAAAAAACAAGCATGGCAGTTAATTGACAATCGATGAAAGTTGATAGGTTATCATAATTCTACATGGCTTTGCTTTTTCCTGAATCTTATTTTAATTGTGAATTAGGTAGAAGCTATCAGTGTTATGGAGCTCATATACTCCTAACAAATTTCACTGAGTCACCGCAAGTGAAATGTTCATAAAGTGTCCTGCCATGGTACAGTAAACCATGAATATGCATGACAGCTTTGTGCATGGCTGCAAGCCACCTTATGCTTGAGAGCTTGTAACTACAGTAGGCTGTGGTCTACTTATAGGAAAGCAAAGGGAGGTACTGTAACTTTTCATGCCTCAAGTTTTTATCTAAAAATGATTAGCTGGTACTGTAGTTCTTGGTCTCTTGCACGACTCCAAAATCAGGACATTGGCATACCAATTTCAAAGCATGACAGTTGCTGCAGAGGCTCTGGTTTACTGTCATGCTATAATCCAGCAGTGCAGCCTTAGCCAAGGACTTGGTTGGCCGAAGCTTAAACAACCCAGCAAGAGAAATGTGCAACAAAATGCATGTGCAAGTCTACGGGCTGGAGGTGTGAGTATTACATCAGGTACTGGTGTTGTGCATGAAGACCAGTGGCTGTGTAATACCCTCCCCACTACCCGTGAATCTCCTCTTCCTGCCCTGATCCCCCATCCCCTTTTATCACCTGTTGTATACCCAAACCTTGAGTAGTAAATGTAGACTTTGAATTAGTTCTGAATATTTGTATACTAGATATAATTTTTATTATGTTGATTTATAGTTTGTAGGACTTCTTTTATTATATTTTGTGTACTAGAGATAATTTTTATAGTTACCATTGGGATGTCATGTATCATTCAGTGCTACACGTATCCCCCCCTTTTTTTTACCAAGAGATTTTCTCCAATTTTTAATGCTGATATTGTTGTAGTACTTGCAGTAGTGTTTGCTTATTTGCTTGTTTTGATATTGACATAAAGTTATTTAAATATACTCGTATTTTAGCATGATTTAATATGAATATCGTTACTTTCTTCTCTTTGGAAAATTAATTATTTTTAAAGACAGTCATATGAGCACTGGAAATCCAACTAGAATCAGAGTATCATAAGAATTGAGTGTCCCAAGGATAACCAGGGTTGGTGCTGGGTGAACAGCTGCAGATGACTTTAGATATCAGGGTAAAATTTTGGTATTCTTTTAAAGTTTGTTCCAGTAAAAATAGTCTATAACATTGTTTATTTCTATGCAAGTAAATAACATAGAATTGCGTGCAAGGAGATATGTATTTTATGTACAAGAATATTACTGATGTTGTAAGTATCCCATTCATTTGAAACATGCTCAAAAAATAAAATTAGGTTCAGTATACATCTCTCTCCTGACTCATATCATCAGTAAAGTACAGTAATATTTAGCACATAACAGATTTTTTTTCTACTTTTCATCCAACCCAACCTTAAAAATGATACCAACCTGACTACTGTCTTATCCAGAATGAGACTTGAAGAAATCAAGAAAATTTCTTGGACATAATAAATGTGTAGTTTTTGTTAGAAAATTTAGTGCTATTGCAGAATCGTTATTAATGTTATTTGACACTACCCTGTGATCTGAACGACTTGGATTTCCATCCTCTTGGATTGTGAGAAAGATTAACTGAGGTATTGAATCATGCTTCAAATTTATCCAAAGTTATAGGCTCGGCATGAAATGAATGCTGACGTTTTATTATTGTTTTGTTACTGGACTGTGTAATTTCATATACGTACCTCATGTGTGTTGTTACCAACTATTCAGCAACTTCCAAATTACAAGATTGCTCTTAAATGTACAAGATATTTGTATTACACATACTTCATACTTTACATGTGGATTTATTGTCTAGGAGGAGATGCAAAAAGCTTCTGATTGATTAAGAAGGTTGTTCTTAATATAGAGATATTTTTAACACATTTTTGTAATAGTTTTTATTAGCACTTAATTACCATTAAGTAACTTCCTGAATTACTTAGAATTACTTTCGAGTACATGAACAAAGCCAAAGTCAATGGCAAAAAGACTCGAAATAATACTTTGAACACACCTTTAGTGTTTTATTGCTTATCAATTGAGAGTAAGCTAAAAATTCAATTTCTAGTTTTTATCTTTTTTCATTTGTTAAGCATGACACATACAGTTTTCTTACTACAGTATTAAGTGCATTACATTTAATGCTATTGTTTTTTATGTTGTGTTAAGATTAGTAGGGTTAGGAGCATTCACTCTTGACCTTGACCTATGTAATCTTGTACCTACATATTTCAGGTAGTCTTTAAAATTGAAATTTCAAATACTACATACTGTATTACTGATACGAAAGCCCTATCAGTGTTTCATTTAGCTATACACTGCACCATAGAAATACTAGAGTTTATTGTAAAAAATTATGTAAGAGTTGTATGTGAAAAAACTAATCCTTTAGTACATATAAAGTAATATCTTTTTGGTTATTTTTAATATGTATTTTGACTAATCTTCCATATTTTTACATTAATACTTGAGAATGATATAGCGCCCTTTTTTGATACCCTAAAAATGTGAAAACTGGTATAGTATCATCGACTCCTTGTCTTTCAAAATAAAACAATATTGCTTTTATTTAGAATTCTAGCTACATAATTAGTCAGCACAGCTTATGTCAGTCTTGAGACACTTATGAATTGAGTTGTCAATGGGTGAAAATAGTTTATAGTTGTCCTCTCAGGTCAGTATCTATTATTGGATGGAGCTCCTTATCATATCATACGTAATTGCTGCTTGTGTTGTGGTAGAAACAGGTATTGAGAAGCAAGTAAAAATAGATTAGCAGTAGTACTAGTATACATGATGTTCACTAAGGTTTAGACAACTGGTAAATAAGAGTATCTCAACAAGTGAATTAAGCAAAAATTGTTTTTGTTGAAAACCTGTAGTACAGCTGTATGCAGCAGAGATATGAAGGCTTCCAATGAAAATAAGGAATGCCTTGAAGAGTTGTGGTTAGAGAATGCTAAGATTCATGGCTGGAGTGCAATGGGGAAAGAGTTAGAAGTACGTATTTAATTAGGAAAGTGCAGTACTGCACATGTCAACAGCAGGATGAGGACCAATAGTGAAAAAAGAATACCTTCATAGTTAAAAAATTATATTTAAAAAAGTCATGGAAGAAAGATGTAGATGAAGCCCTAAATTAAAAGCAAATACAGGCAGAAAATACATAAAAATGTTACTGATGATGGTATAGTGTTAGGAAACTTGAACATGGTAAAAATTATATATAAATTATTATATACGTATAAAAATTACGTATATATATAATAATAGCAAAAGAGGCATTACGTACTTTGTTGTATGTAACTAATAAACATTCCCATTTCTAAAATACTTTTAGTTATTTTGCCCCACAGGAATTTATGTAGGCTAGGAATGGAATAAATTTAAATTGTCTTTAGTAGCACATTTTGATATTTTAATTATATTTTTGGATAAAGTTTGTTGAATATTCTAGTTCTTGCTTAAATAAGTCTTTGACTATTACTCAGTTTAGTTATTTAAGCATTGTTATGTAAAATTCTCTTCTTTTTTGAGCCAATATGTTAGTTGTTCAGTGTTGTGTTAGTATGCTTTATTGTAAATGATTTTGCTAATAAAAACTGAGTTGTATCAGTATATTTTAAAAATTCCTCTTGGTTTATTGCATTTGTATTGTGTACATGCTTAGTAAGGGTAAATATGTAATGTGTTACAGCTATAAATTCCAGTGGAGTAAACAGTGTCCAGGAAAGCA
The DNA here is from genome assembly GCF_015104395.2 of Macrobrachium nipponense. Taxonomy (NCBI): domain Eukaryota; kingdom Metazoa; phylum Arthropoda; class Malacostraca; order Decapoda; family Palaemonidae; genus Macrobrachium; species Macrobrachium nipponense. Next base: position 103,280,011 of record NC_061108.1, read on the forward strand.
ATTAATTATAGTGCTAATCTCTTAGGTACTCTTTCTCCCTTCTATTTGTCAGGAAAAGAGAATAGAATAGAATAGCTAGTCAGTGGGAAGAAAGTAAGTTAGAATAATTTGTGAAAAACTTTTTAGCTTGTTGATGATTCAGTAAGTAGCAAACACCATACTATACTATAAAAGATAATACTCAAAGAGCATACCGCCACCATCATCAAACCTTCTGAACAGATACTTTTATTGACAAGAAAATGTTAGTTGTTAGGATCCAAATTCAAAGCTTGCATAGGATTTCAGTTTCTTAAACTTGGAAAATTTGAAATAAAGTGGAGTAATCAACCCCAAAAAGATGTAATCGCCTTGGAGAATGTATATTTTTATTTAAAGAACATAAATTACTATTTACAGTATTTTTATACTATTTTCAATCTTAATTTCATATTATATTTCATATTATATTTCGAAATGTCACTGTTCACCAATAAGCATATACATATAATTATTCGCCTGTCTACTTTGTAGCATTGATAAAGCATGACAAAAGCATCTTAACATTTTGTGTTGCTGTGACTTGGCAAAATGTTTCTGTAGTACTACCCAAATTTAATAGGAATTGTGGATGGAGGTTTTTTACATTACAGAAAGAAGTCCATAAAGATTAAGCCACTTAATATTTTGTGTTATGGTACAATTGCAAAATTGAAACCTTTACATGATTAGCCACAAGAGCCGGTACCTATGACAAAGTTATTGGAATGTCATGGTTTAGAAGGTTTCGTGATTCAGCATAGGAAAGCTAATAAACTTATCAGGCTTGTAAGGATTCTATGCAAATTTCAGACTTTTTTTTTTTATTCAAAAAGCAAGAAAAAGTTATTCATTTTAGAAAGACAAGGAGTGCATAATAATTTGGTGCTTTAAGTATTCTGTTAACTCAGTGATTCATGAAACATCACATTCAAGAACAAAGTATTGTATCTTCCATATACATATAGTTTTATTATATCCATCTCCCTTTTTGTTTTGAGTAAAATTATATGTGTATCAAGGTGTAAGACACCATAAAACTGTATTTGGAAGGGATGAGTTTTACCCTTTCTTAAATGCTTGGATTTTTTCATCACTGTGCTACGAGTAGTGTATTTGCTTGCCCTGTGTATGAAGAACATTTTTTTTCCTTTGTGCATTCAAATTGCTGTTTGATATGAATTTTGTGAAAAATTTTACTTGTAGCTGTTATAGGATTTTAGAATGAAAATAGCAGTTTTTGTACCTCAGCACACGAAAACTAATTCTGAAGACTTTAAGTGGTTTTTTATTGTAGGTTAGCATTTTTAACATTGTACTCAGAATAAAACTTTTTGTGTACTCATTAAAACTTTTAGTGTACAATTGTTTTATCTTATGGGAAGTGTATGAAAAATTAACTGAATCTCCTAATAAAGTCTATTGATATACAGGCCAGGAAAAGTGTTACCTGAAAGAATCATTTATATGTTGTTTTCTTTTTATGTAACATTTTTTTATCTTGGAAGAAAATTTTATTTTTTGGTGGAAAACATAAATGCTAAATTCAATAAGAATAAAAGTTGAATTATTATTAATATATATGTATTTTTGTATCTTGTAAACCAACAGTAACTTCTCAAGAAGAAGTAGCAAGGAAAGCACGAGAAGAAGTAATTTGTCTGAAAACATCATCTGAAGGTAAAATTGAAAAGTAAGTCTTTGTGTTTTTGTTAAAATGTAATTTATTTCTTCTTATGTTTCTGTTTGATGTATATTTGGTTTATTTCACTTTTGAATTATAAAGCTGTAAATGTGACAGATTTTTAAAACCATTTATTATATTCTTTATAATTAACAAACAGATTTTGTTGCTAGTAGCATTTATTTACTGAATACACTATAATATATACTGTACAATATAACTAAATTCACATTTTCTCCGACAGGAATTTACTCCGAAACTTGCTTGTTGGGTATTTTGCCACTCCTGTTGACAAACGGCAAGAGGTTTTGCGAATTATTGCTGAAGTACTTGACTTCTCAGGAGAAGAAAGAGTAAGAACAGGACTAGATATGCAGGGTCGATCCTGGCTGTCATCTATAGCAAACTTCCTTGCCCCTCCTGCTAGTAATGTTCATGTTACTTCGAGAGTTGATGTCCTTGATCACACAGTAAGTGGAATAACATCAAACTTGTTATTATGATATAAATTGTAATTTAAGATAGAGTTCCATTGCATGGTAACTTATTGTAACAAGAGAAACAGTCCAAGTATAATTTTTGTACTCTAAGACAATAGCAGATAAAAAATTAAAATTCTATTTAAGTAGCTTTATGGGACATAAAAAATAAACACAGTAAATGAGCCATGAAACGTAACGATACTGTTATGAACTGCTTTTGGGTTCAGTAGATTCATTAAATATAAAAAAATAATAGAGTGGGACTGAGAAAACTTAGCAGCAGCAGACAAAGGAGGATGGAGCTAAACAATACAAAAGCTGAGACTAATTTATTCACAAAACTTACAGCTTTTATATACATCTTTACAAATGAGTCAGTACCTTAAACAACATTATTCAAATAACATATAAATATCTGAATCATCAGATAAAACCCAAATGAATGTACAAAATAACAGTGGTATCAGGAAAAGCAGTATTACAGTCAGTAAATTAATCAAAATAAAATAAATTCCCTAAGATAGCATAAAAACAAGGCTTGGCATTCAGTCAGTAAAAATGTTGACACAACATATTCATAAAAATTAACCCTTAAACGCTGAAGGGGTATAATAAAAATCGTCTCCCGTATGCTGAGGGGGTCTCAGAGTGAGTGCCAAAGCGGAAAAAATATTTTTTCAAAAAATCACAGCGTGCTTAGTTTTCAAGATTAAGAGTTCATTTTTGGCTCCTTTTTTTATCATTGCCTCAAGTTTAGTATGCAAGCATCAGAAATAAAAAAAAATATCATTAACATATATAAATAATGCAATATATGATAGCGCGAAAACAAAATTTCATATATAATTGTATTCAAATCGCGCTGTGAGCAAAACAGTTAAAGCTAACGAGTTAATTTTTTTTTGTTGTATTGTACACTAAATTGCAATCATTTTGGTATATAACACATTGTAAAACAATCAAAGCAACACAGAGAAAATATTATCACAAAATGATGCATGAATTCGTAATGCGCGGACATAAAAAAATGTTTTTTTCAAAAATTCACCATAAATCTAAATATTGTTCTAGAGACTTCCAATTTGTCTCAAAATGAAGATAAATGGTTGAATACTACTATACTGTAAGAGTTTTAGCTTACAATTGCAGTTTTCGACCATTTCGGACGAGTTAAAGTTGACCAAATGTTGAATTTTTTTATATATTTTTTTATATGCAAATATTTCAAAAATGAGAAAAGCTACAACCTTCAATTATTTTTTGTTGTATTCTACATGAAATTGCGCACATTTTCATATATAAAACTCTATGAAGCGCCTAATATGAAATGGAGCAAATATTCCGAGAATGCGACGTACGCATTTCGGAGATTTGCGGCTGAGAATCCGCGCCCGGAGTGAAGGAAAGTTTTTTTTTTAATTCACCATAAATCAAAATATTGTGCTAGAGACTTCGAATTTGTTTCAAAATGAAGATAAATGACTGAATATTACTAGACTGTAAGAGTTTTAGCTTACAATTGCGTTTTTCTACCATTTCGGTAGAGTTTTTTCTACCATTTCGGTAGAGTCAAAGTTGACCGAACGTGGTTTTTTTTCTATCTATCATGATTTATATGCAAATATTTCGAAAATGAGAAAAGCTACAACCTTCAATTATTTTTTATTGTATTCTACATGAAATTGCACACATTTTCATATATAAAATTTTATGTAACGGCTAATTTAAAATGGTGCAAACATTACGACAGTCGCACGTATGATTTTTTCGGAAGGAGTTACCGCGCGGACGTAAGGAAAATGTTTTTTTTTTTTCATAAATTCTCCATAAATCGAAATATTGTGCTAGACTTCCAATTTGTTGCAAAATGAAGGTAAATGATTGAATATTACTAGAATATAAGAGTTTTAGCTTACAATTGCATTTTTCGACCATTTCGGTAGTCAAAGTTGACCGAAGGTTGAAATTTTGGCACTTATTGTTATTTATATGAAAATATTTCAAAACTGATAAAAGCTACAACCATGGGTTGTTTTTAGTTGTATTGTTCATGAAATTGCGCACATTTCCATATATAAAACTTTATGTAACGGCTAATTTAAAATGGTGCAAACATTACGACAATCGCACGTATGATTTTTTCAGAAGAGTTACCGCGCAGACGTAAAGAAAATTTTTTGTCATAATTTCACCATAAATCGAAATATTGTACTAGAGACTTCAAATTTGTTGTAAAATGAAGGTAATTGATTGAATATTACTAGACTGTAAGTGTTGTAGCTTACAATTGCAGTTTTCGACCATTTCAGTTGAGTTAAAGTTGAACGAAGGATGAATTTTTTCTATTGTTATTTATATGAAAATATTTCAAAACTGATAAAAGCTACAACCATGGGTTGTTTTTTGTTGTATTCCACATGAAATTGCACACATTTTCATATAAAAAACTTTATGTAACGGCTAATTTAAAATGGTGCAAACATTACGACAATCGGACGAAAAAATGTATGATTTTTTCGGAAGGGTTACTGTGCGGACGTAAGGAAAAAGTTTATTTCATAAATTCACCATAAATCGAAATATTGTGTTTTTTTACTTCCGATTTATTGCAAAATAAATGTAAATATTTAAATATTACTAGAATTTAATAGTTTTAGCTTACAATTGCGTTTTTTTACCATTTCGGTGGAGTCAAAGTTGACCGAAGGTTGAAATTTTGGCACTTATTGTTATTTATATGAAAATATTTCAAAACTGATCAAAGCTACAACCATGAGTTGTTTATTGTTGTATTCTACATGAAATTGTGCACATTTTCATATATAAAACTTTATGTAACGGCTAATTTAAAATGGTGCAAACATACGACAATCGGAAGAAAAAATGTCTGATTTTTTTCGGAAGAGTTACCGCGCGAACGTAAGAAAAATGTTTTTTTTTTTTCATAAATTCACCATAAATCGAAATATTGTGTTAGAGACTTCCAATTTGTTGCAAAATAAAGGTAAATGATTGAATATTACTAGAATGTAAGAGTTTTAGCTTACAATTGTGTTTTTTTACCATTTCAGTTGAGTCAAAGTTGACCGAAGGTTGAAATTTTGGTACTTATCGTGATTCATATGACAATATTTCAAAACTGATAAAAGCCACAACTATGAGTTGTTTTTCGTTGTATTCTACATGAAATTGCACACATTTCCATATATAAAACTTTATGTAACGGCTAATTTAAAATGGTGCTAACATTACGACAATTGGACGAATAAATGTATGATTTTTTTGGAAGAGTTACCGCGCGGACATAAGGAAAAAGTTTTTATCATAAATTCACGATAATTCAAAATGAAGGTAAATGATTGAATATTACTAGAATATAAGAGTTTTAGCTTACAATTGCGTGTTTTGACCATTTCGGTAGAGTCAAAGTTGACCGAAGGTGAAATTTTGGCACTTATCGTTATTTATATGAAAATATTTCAAAACTGATAAAAGCTACAATCATGAGTATTTTTTTCTTGTATTCTACTGAAAATTGCACACATTTTCACATATAATACTCCATGTAACGGCTAATTTAAAATGGTGCAAAAATTATGTCAATGTGACGAAATAATTTCTGAGATGTGTCACTGATACTTTTTAGTGCGATAAGAAAGAAATTTGCGCTTGCGCGCCTGTGTAACGATTGTAAACAAAACAGCACCTTGATCCGTGAACTCCCAGCATTCCCCAAGGCACGTAATTCAAAAGTTTTCGGCTGGTAGGCCTATAAGTATTTTTCCGCAAATTTTTAAAAAAACTTTTGTATGTCGACGTAAAATACGTCCAATCGGCACCCGACAGACAATTTATCTTGACGTAAAATACGTCCAATAGGCATTTAAGGGTTAAGTTAACATAAATTATTGCTACATTGCAGAGACTTCAGAACAAAGTAAATACTATACAAAATAATGATATTAATAACAGCAGGCAACATGACAAATGGATTAAGAATTACAAAAACATTTCACATGGACAAAACAGGACCATAAACTTTAATAAACAATCAAAACAGGGTTATGACATAGAGGTAAAGCCACAAAAACACAGTAACATGATCCTCCTGAGTACAGTATCCCGTAGGGGGGTAGTGGCGTCAGTGCACCTCATTTGGTGCAATGTAGGCATTACTTAAAAGTTTTTTTAGCGTCCCTTTGGCGCCTAGCTGCAACTACTTTCATTCCTTTTACTGTACCTCTGTTCTTATACAGGCAGTCCCCGGGATACAACAGAGGTTCCGTTCTTGAGACGCATTGTAAGCTGGAACTTCATAAAAAATCCTAAGAAAACCTTTCTTTTAACGCTTTGGGTGCATTAAAAACTATGTAAACTGCATTTGTATTGCATTTTTCATAAAAAAAATGTCAAATATTGATTGTTATGCATTTTTGGAGTCATATTTCTTCTGCCAGGTCAGCGTTGTAGGCGCCGTAACCCTGGAACATGCGTCGTAAACCTGAAAATAATTTCTGATAAATATAATTGAAAAGTGTTGTAACCTTGGAACATCGTAAGCTGAACCCGTCGTAACCCGGGGACTGCCTGTACTCTTCCTGCCATCTTACTGTTCACCCTCTCCTAACAGTTGTTTCATAATGCAACTGTGAGGTTTTCCTCCTGTAACACCTTTCAAACCTTTAACTTTCAATTTCCGTTTCAGCGCTGAATGGCCTTAGTTGCCCCAGTGCTTGGCATAATGCCAGAAATCTATATAAATCAAATCAAATCCTGAGTAAGTAAACATTAACGAAAATAACTGCAGAAACCTTAGGTACAAAAACCTACTGCAACAAACAGTGCAAGACACTCCAGATTCTTGGGGGGGAAAAACATGACATAAAGCAGAAATACAGATGAGATCACCTCCTGCAAACATGCAAGCAGCCAGAGCTGCATGTGCCACCGCAGATGAAATTGCAACACAGTCAAAGCTGCCAACCAGGAGCCATGATTCTCCGAAGCAGACGATGCTACTTCCCCAGATGAAGTTGATTCTGCTGAATCTCACACTCATGATTCACCCTGCAGGCCCTGAGTCCCAAAACATATTGCCATTGTGGACTCCTAAATCTGGTATAAGCGTCCTCCATGCTGCCAAATACTGCTCAGGTCTCCATCCCAATACGTACTGACTCAACTCCAGACATCCCCCATGCTGCTTAGGACTGCTTAGGTCTCTATCCCAATACTGACTTGTTCAGGTCTCTATACCCTTACTGACTTGACACAAGATGTCCCCCTTGCTCCTTGAGACTTAGCTCTGTACTGATACTGACTGAAGCAGTCAGTCGTAACCACACATGCACAACTTAAAACAACTGTTCCGATCATCCCAGCAAAGAAAACGACTAAACAAGGTGATAGAATTCCTTACAATACTAGTAATTCTATTCATCATAAGCTTCAGTCAAGAATATTACAAATATTCTGCAGTTTCTCCTTGGATATGACTTTTCTTCCTAAGGGCTGATTAATTTACAGGTCAACTTCTAAGAAATTTGTTTGCATAATACAGTGGTCCCCCGTATTCGCGGGCGATGCGTACCAGACCCCCCCGTGAATAGTTAGAACCTGCGAATGTTTAGAACCCCTATGAAAATGCTAAAAACAGCCTATTTTGTTAGTTAAAACTCAAGAAAAACCCACTAAAAATTTTCATACTTGGTTTTTTTAATAGTTTTATCACAAAAAGTGCATTTTATAATGAAATTCATCAAAAAACCAGGAATTTGTGGATATTTATCATAGAAAAATACTGCGAATGCGTGAATTTTCCGCGAATAATGCGGGGGGTCCACTGTACAGTCAAACCTCGGTTTTCATAGGGTTTTTTTTTTTTTTTTAGATTTTTCTTTTACAAAATTTTTTCTTGGTTATCGTACATTTCCTTGGTTTTTGTACACTTAAAAACACTCCATCCAGGGCCCAATGCTTGACCGGGCCCCATATTGAACGCCCAAACAGCATCCCATCTTCTTTCATGACCCATTCTGCTTTTGTGTTCGTTTTTTTTGTGCTTTTTGTGCTTTTTTATTCAAGTCCAACTGCTAAATAAGCCATCATGGGGCAAAAGAAAGTTCCAAGTGCTATCCCTTGTGTAAAAAAGGCGAGAAACAATAGAATATAAGAAAGAACTCATAGCAAAGTGTTGGAGGAAGTTTCATGCCAATCTCAGTAAAAAAAAATGCCTGTAAAGCACTGCTGTTATTGAATTTAAGGCCAGCAGAGGCTGGTTTGAAAAATTCAGAAAATGAATGAGCCTACATAATGTGCCTACTTCAAGGATTAAGGACATGTTTGCTAAGTAGAATGATCTAAGAAATTTTGTGGGGAATTATCATCCCAACAAAGAAGTTGCAATCTGTCTCTCCAACATGTTTAATGACAATGCTGGGTTTGATTTTATGCAAATTTTAAAGAAATGCCAGAAACAAATGTCTCTGGACAGTTTTGTTGTTTGACAGGGGTCCAGCAGCTCTCAAGCTGGTCCTAGTGCCAGTATAAAACGAAGAGCGGAAGTAACCTCAAATAGTGCCAGTAAAAAACAAAGAGAATTAACCCCAGATAGGTCCTTGATACCTGAAGTCCTTCTGGAGGGAGATTCCCCTTCCAAACAATAACCTCTCCTCCTCCCTCTCCCCTCCTCTCCGTCTTCCATATGCTAACAGGTGTTTTCCTTAAAGGTAAGACTGATTTTAAATGTTCATTTATTCATTTCATTAGTGATTTACATTTATTTTTCATTGTTTTCTGCATGTAAAACTGTTTATTCCCTATAAAATGTATTTTTTGTTAATATTTTCGGGGGTCTGGAATGCATTAATTGTATTTACATTATTCCTTATGGGAATTATTGTTTCGGTTTTCGTGGGAGGTTCTGGAACAGATCATGTACGAAAACCGAGATTCCACTGTATATAGGTTAAATGTGTTCATTGAATGTAAATTAACAAAGACATTGAATGTAAATTAACAAAGACATTGAATGTAAATTAACAAAGACAATATGTAATACCCATATGAAATTCACATAATGTCAAAACAGTAGTGGATTGTATTTCTACTTGTTCTGTAACGAAATTATTTTCAATTGATGTTTGTTCTTACAACCCATTAATCTGTACTCAATGTTAAACAGACCCATTCACATCAACTTCATAGATCATGGAAGCAAGCTGTACTGAGCATACCTGGTTTACACTCCACTGTCTTGCAGGGTGATGCATCATTCCTGTGTGCTTTCTATGAATAACACTGGTTTTCATTATTTAGTGCTGTGCCATTCACTCTTTTCGATTGATCATTTAATTTACTTCAGTTTGCTACTGTTCATTCTCATCCTAGTCATGACTTCATCCCTTATAATTGTGACATACACATGCAAGCTGAGTGTACCATCTTGGGTTATGTCTTAAATTACAACTGTGGTGGACCAAATTAGCATCATCTGTCTTTTGGTCAGACTAGTCTTCCATTCCACCACTATTAATAGATGATGGTAGATTGGTTACTGGTCCTAGGAAAAAGGCTGAACTCCTTTATCAAGCTTTTGAAACTAAGCAATCAGCTGAGGATGTCCCTCTCCCTGATACTTATCATCTTGAACCTATTCTTACAAAATTTGCATTTTCCTCCAGGGATGTTAAGAAAATTCTGGATAATCTTGATAGCTGGGATGGAGATCCTGATGGTTTCTTCCCTTTGTTTTAAAAAGTTTCTATTGTGTTGTAATTCCTCATTGGACAAGTGGTTTACATGCTCGCGTACTGATTCGGTAGTTCTGAGTTCGATTCCCCGTTTTGCCAACGTGGAATCAGAGGAATTTATTTCTGGGTATTAGAAATCAATTTCTCGATATAATGTGGTTCGGATCCCACAATAAGCTAGGTAACCAGTTGGTTCCCTAGCCACGTGAAAATATCTAATCCTTCAGGCCAGCCCTAGGAGAGCTGTTAATCAGCTCAGTGGTCTGGTTAAACTAAATATACTCTCCCTCTACTGTGTTGTCTCCCAAGATTACTAGATTGTATAGATTTTTATGTCGATGTAGTATCTTTGTGGATGAGTGCAGTAAGTACAGGCTAATACTACAGGTTAATCTTTATTCTCCATGTGCTCTCCAAAGTTGCTGAAAAACTTATTTTTAAGCCAGTACTATAAGTATGTATATGGATCTAAAGAATTGTTAGTCATTATACATACAGGAAGCAGATGGGCACCTGCAATGCTCTTTTAGACTTGACATACCATTTGCAAGAGAACCTTGATAAGTGTTCTGAGTGCAGAGCAATTCAAATAGATTTTAATGCTGCTTTCGATCTAATAAATCACAAGGCACTTATTTATGAACTTCAGAATCTTGTTGTGGGTGGATATGTTTTAGGATTACCTCAAGATTTCCTTATAGGTAGGTAGCAGCGAGTTGCTGCAGACAGGATCTTCAGAGAACCAAGACCTACTGTGCTTGGGGTTCCACAGGGCAGTGTTCTTGGTCCACTGTTATTTTTAGGGTATTTAAGTGATTTGGTTGTTGGCCTGAAAAACAAGATCATTCAGTATGTCGATGATGCAACACTTGTTGGTGTAGTAAAGTCTCCACTAGAAGGCATGAAGCTACCCTCAGCCTCCATTAGGACATGGACCGGATCAGGGAATGGTGTAGTTAGTGGGGTATGAGGCTGAACTCCAGTTAATTGAAAACACTATTGATTAGAAGATTTCATACAGATTTCCCATTCGCTGAATAGCAGCATCAATATGAAGTAAATGGGCCTCACTGTTGAACTTCTTGGTTGGACAGAGGTACTTTATTCCTCATGCTGTTGGGCTGTAGAATAGCCTCTCAGAGGATGTCATGCAGTTGGAACTTCTGAAGTTCAAGCAAAAATGCAATGTATTACTACCCTAATAGTACTATTCTTCTTGCATTTTAATACATTTTTTATCTATTTACCTATTTATTCCATTATGCGAGCGCATAGTTCTTTTGGTGGAAGAGTTGACGACCTACCCAACAGTAATTTGGAACGTTTGTGTAATGCATTTGGTCTACAGCAAAAGACTGATTGACGTCTTCCAGAGCAAGTCAACGGAATCATTCAATCAAGCCATCCAGCCTTCACTGGGATCCAGACCTACTCTCTGGTTAGGTATTTGAGTATAGACCAAAAAGGCTTCAAGGCGAAGGAAGGATACGGAACTGCTGGCCTTTCTGACTTAGCCTAGCCTAATTGAGTTCTTAGCCTAGAAAGTGGTCAAGTTCTTAGTCTGACCTATCCTAGCTAGTTGATAATGCCCTAACCATCTTAGCCTAGCCCAAGTAGTTGAGTTCTTAGCCTGGCCTAGCCCAGCTAGTCGAACATGTCTTAACCTTAACCATCTAGCCTAACTAGTCCAGAATCCTAAACTACCTTAACCACCTTAACCTAGCCTAAGTGGTTGAGTTCTTAAGCCTAGCAAGTTAAGTTCTTAGCCTGGCCTACCCTAGCTAGTTGAACTTGCTTTATTAACCATCTTAGCCTAGCCCAAGTGGTTGAGTCTTAGCCTAGCGAGTGGTTGAGTTCTTAGCCTAGCCTAGCTAGTTCAAATCTACCTTAACCATCTTCCTAGCCTGAGTAGTTAGTTCGAACCTTCCTTTCCATCTTAGCTTAGCCTAAGTGGTTGAATTCTTGTGCAGCAAGTGTAAGTGAATAAGTTCTTTGGCTAGCCTAGCCTAGCCTACAATGGGTGAGCTAGTTAAACCTTCTCCTACCGACTTAGCCTAGCCTAGGTGGTTGGGTCATATCTCTCCATCTTATCCTAGCCTAAGTGTTGGAATTCTTAGCCTAGCCCAGCTGGTTTGAGCTTATGCATTTTGGGAATACTCTTCAGATTCCCAGAGCATATTCTTCTGCTTCTTGATTCTGCAAGAAGATTTTCCCATTCTTCAAGAGTTTGGGATTGGGTTGGGTTCGATTCCTAGCCTAACCTACCTTTTCATCCAAGTAACCAGATCGGTAATGTAACTCATATCCTAGTGTTCTTATCTCTGAAGTAGTTAAGATCCATCTTAGCTCTGTGATACGATGCTCAGGAATGTCACCATGGTAGCTCCTTAAACCAAGGTTGGGGAAGGTGTTTTCTCTTACCATCATAGGACATCTCCTCTGATGAGTAGCATACTGATTATATGTCCTCACAAGGGATCACTTCATAGGATGTCACCTCTATTAGAGATGCATGTTTTTTGGGCAGCTCAAGGACTTCTCCCCTGTCTACAGTGTAATTACTTTGACAATGCACAAGTTGACAGTAGGATATTTAAAACTTATCTGTGCTGAGCATTTTGTTATAGGACATCCCGTATTATCTCTTCTGGCTACTTTGAAAGACCTATGTTAGACCTCTTTTCATCGACAGAAGCTAGAGGTCTTCTATTCATGGTCCTAGAATTGTTCATTGGAGAAGACAACTCTTTCTTTCGCCAGTTCCACTCGTTGACAGTCGAGATGCACCAGTAAACGATCGACAACTCGGTGGAGCTCATGGCCAGGTACGTTCCAGGCAGGAGGAACATGGTGGCCAATAAGTTAAGCTGTTGATGTCAAGTCTTAGATATGGATTGGTCTCTGCACCAGGACTTAGCAGACAGGCCATTCCACCTTTGGAGAAGAACCATGTTAGACCTCTTTGCCACTCGCTTCAACAGAAAGCTGGAGGTCAACTCCTTGGTGGTCCTGGATCCTGTTGTTCTGAAGTGTATACCTTCCCTCTGTTCTACGTGATCCGTCAGGTTCTGAACAGAGTAATGAGTTCCAGCGACCTCAGGTTGACCGTCATGGTGCCTCTGTAGCCACAGGCAGAGTGATTCCCAACCTTCTGTCTCTTCTGTCAGCGGTTCCGAGAGAAATTCCCCCATGGCACAATCTCCTTTGCCAGCCTCATGTGGAAATTTGACTTGTTGGTATATTTTAAACAACTTTATAAGATTATTGCAGCTATACTAACATATTGCACTGTTCCTGTATATTTTCCTTGCTAAGTTAATCTCTCATGTTTCCTCCCAATACAATCAACTCCCCATATTCGCATTCTCGAGATTCGTGGACTCAGTATTCATGGAATTTTCTTTTGACCATATCTACCCATTGTTCATGGGAAATTTGCTGGTTTTTCCGACGATGGATATTCACTGATGAGTGTATTTTGGTGTTATTTTCATTACTGAATGACAAATTTTTAACCAATTTGTATTTTTCATAACTAACAACCTGAGGTCTTAACATTAGGATAATACTAGCGCCAAGCTGGAAACTGTTAGAATTAAAATTAAACTTGAGATCCAGGGACTATTGGCATCTATACCAGGTCACGGGGCATGTAGTACCCAGAATGCCCTCAGCGTCTCATGACCAGCCAGTTACTCTTCCAACCCAGTTTAGACTACTAGAAGGGGTGGTTAGGGGTGGGCCTTTATCTGTTAAGATCTCAGGTTTGTTAGTTATGAAAAATATAAATTAGTTAAAAATTTGTCATTTGTTCATATACGGGACAAACCTTCAGTCTTAACTGAATTAGGATAGACTTACTTATTGGTGGGAGGTAAGTCTCTATAACTGACTGGGAGTTTGCCACCTTTATCCATTTCCGAATAGTAGGTGTATTCTAAGACAATGGACTATCAACCCTTGAACCAAAGATATATGAGAATCTATTGGTTTCCCTCACTGGGTGCTCATACGATGCCATGGTTTATTACATTTTAATAAGATTAAATGATATATAATAAAAATAATAATTCTCTCTCTCTCTCTCTCTCTCTCTCTCTCTCTCTCTCTCTCTCTCTCTCTCTCTCTCTCTCTCTCTCTCTCTCATTTACAGAGATGTATGTTTTTGTATGATAAATAAATGATTTACTAATTTTCAAATGATAATAATGCAAACAGCAATAATATCATATCATTAAAGAAAATTCTACATATAGTGAATTAGTAAGATGTTAGTTTTGAAATTAGAAAATTATGTAAGAAAGAAGAAATTTCCATTCTACCTTGCATCATTCTTTTTAGATCCAGGTACTAAACTGAGGTCCAGAGCTGTCAAATATGTTGAAGTATGTAATGTGACAGGAGGGGGAGCGAGTTGCCTGTGACTAATGTAATTTCTCTCTCTCTCTCTCTCTCTCTCTCTCTCTCTAAGATATGCATGTCATAGTGGTAACTCTCTCCCTCTGTTTTGGCTGGAAGTGTTAGAAGTGTATGTATATATCTTTAAGGGTACTATACTACATTTTATCTATATAAATAAAAATGTAAATGTTCGTTTGTTCAAAATCTTAAATCTCCGAAAGTTCTTCACCGATTGTTTTGAAATTTTGACACAACATTGCATTCGAATACGTGCATTTTTATAATGAGGTTTCATCCTACCTGCCCCCCTCCGTATGGGGTGGGGGTGAGAAGGGATTCCCTGAAATGGAGCTGGTTTTGTCTGTGAAACAGGGCTGGTTATACCCATAGACTTTACTTTACAAATTTATCATACATAATTCCTTTATACATATGATTTATCATTTGAAAAAGAATGCTATAGGGTAAACATCAATGACATCAAAGAGGGTGGAGTTTAAGAATGGGCTTGACAGAGAGAGAATGAGAGGGACAGGAAGTGAGAGAGAGTAGACTAGGTGTTAGGGAGAAGAAAGAGGAAAAAAGACAAGGAAAGTTAGAGAGACACAGACAGAGAAGAGTGGGTGTTTGGAAGAGAGAGAGAGAGAGAGAGAGAGAGAGAGAGAGAGAGAGAGAGAGAGAGAGAGAGATGGTATTAGTCAGAAGAGGGAGAGACAGTGATCGTTGAAGAGAGAAAGGGAGAATAAGGGAAAGGAGTGAGAGGGAGAGGAGGAGAGAGAGAGAGTAGAGGGGGTGTTGGTAGGAGAAAGATGGAAAAAGTGAGAGAGAGAGACAGACAGACAGAGAAGAGCGGGTGTTTGGGAGGAGAGAGAGAGTTGGTATTAGTGAGAAGAAAGAGGGAAAGACAGTTATTGTTGGTGAGAGAAAGAGAAAGAGAAAGGAGCTTTGTCTTTTCTTTCTTTTCCATTTAGCCAGACTGAGCCACAGCAATGTGTGGCCGGGTACAGCTAGTAGTAAAATAGTAATTTACATTACGTACTAATTTTCAGATATTAAATTTAACGAGATTAAACAACAATAACAATAAAAAAAAAAAAAATTCTCTCTCTCTCTCTCTCTCTCTCTCTCTCATCTCTCTCTCTCTCTCTCTCGTCTCTCTCGTTCATCTTCTCTCCTCTCTCTCTCATTCTTCTCGTCTCTCTCGCTCTCTTCTTCTCTCTCTCTCTCTCTCTCTCTCTCTCTTCTCAATCTTACATATGTATATTTGTTTTGTAGTATGATAAATAAATGATTTACCTAATACATATAAATTTTTAAATATTAATAAGATTAATGAAAGAAAAAGCGATTCTCAGTCTTGGAGAAAGGAGGGCAGGGGAGTAAATGATAGTTTGATATATGTATTGGCGAAGGGGAAGGAGTTGTAAGGATTTATTCTCACTCTCTCTCTCTTTTCATTATTATTCTATATATCTTAGAAATAATTCATAATTTCACTGTTGATGGTCAGATATATGATGTTGCCGATTCAATGGTCTCTCTCTCTCTTGTTATTTTCTGTACATGTATATTTTCAATGGTAAAATGTTTAAGACTACTTTGAAATTATATTAGTAATATAATCTCAAAGATTAATGCAGTTATAGGATAGTAATTTAAAGTTTATTTGAAGTAGGATGGTATGCATTTGATATTTGAACTTTCAAGATAGGCAGTTTTAAGGATTTTTAGAGGGGGGTTGTAAGTATTCGTGGGTTTTAACTATTTGCGGGGGTTGGGGGAAGGCTGTTTGGTACACATCCCTTGTGAATATGGGTGGTCCACTGCATGTATTCATTTTTGCAAGACTTCAGCTGATTTCTTGAAGATCTTTTTTTCCATCCTCATTTGGGTAACCTATCCTATTTTCTTCCACCAGTCATTGTCACAAGCCTTTATCCGATTTCTCGAAGATGAATCGACTCCTCGACCTCAGCCTCGTCTTCCAGCAGTTCAGATGGCTCAACAAACTGAAGAGAAGGCTGAGAAGAAAGCTCAGGCTAAAGCTCAGACTTCAGTCAAGGTTGGTTATAATTGCTTGTACATAGTTCTATTTTCTTTATGAATTAGTGTTAGTTAAGTATAGATTATGCTTTAATATTAAGTATACATAGTACATATGTATACATAATCAAAAAGCTTAGATTTCTTTTCATGTCATAAGCATTGGACTGTACATATTTTTGTATTTTATCAGATTGTTATACTTTCAAATGAGGCAATTCTTGGAAAGTAATACAGTTGAGGAATACTTTTTTATTATTATTATTAATTTCCATTGTTTTTGTGCATAGGGCTTTAATTGAGATCATAATATGGCTGTCATTAGAAGTTATTACTAACTTTATTTATTGTATTAATTTGGCTATGGCACTTTTAAAAACATTTTAATGGTATTTTTTAACTTTGAAATATACTCGCCCCTAATATTGCATAAGTATTAAACATGAATAGACAGTTTATTTACCGTAAGTATCATGTTCTTGTATTTCTACGGTCAGTCACTATGCCCTTAGTAATTAATGTCATTTACTTAATGTCATAAAGTTGTATTCCATTATGTATTGCATTTTTTGTGAAAATTTTCATGTTGACAGGGAAGCTTTGATTATTTCCTTTTTCACTTATATATTTCCTGGTCTTTGACACCCTTCAGGTTAATCCATTTGTTAGTACTGGGGAGACTGTACTCACCGAAACAAACACCGAATCAAGAAATTCTCCATTACTCTCTGTAGCTTCAGCTCTGCCAACATTACCTACTTTTACACCACATATTCCTTCGTCGTCACCAAGTCTTGTTGAAGTAAATTCTCCAATGCCTACTGTAGTAACAACTGCTTCAGGAATAACCACCCCTGTATCCACTAATAAATATTTGACTAATTTGTTGGGGTCTGAAAGTTCTGCAGTAGAAGATAAGTGATACAGCATTGCAATAGTAGAGTATGTTAGAGAAAGTTAACTACAAGATTAGATTGAAGATTTGTAGCAGTCTATTATGTAGGTTAGGGAGTATCCAGATATTCCCACAGCATCACTAAAGTTTAGTGTAATGCAATATCCTGAAACTGTGATAAGAGATTTTGTAAACATTTAGAGATGGTGATATCTATAAGGCATTGGTTGGTCTTGTTGCATTATACCTGTTTTGCATACTATTCCCATTCACTGGTAGTTGATGCCACCAAACAGAAATATAGCTTAGGTTTAGGGAGTAGTGTGAGGGTATGTGCAGTAAAATAACCATACTGTTGCATGTGATGTTAGGTGAATTTGGTTAATTTCACCTCATATTTAAGCTTGCCATGATAGATATTCTGTTCTATGCTCCTTGGTATGCTGAAAATCTTTTTGAGAATTCTGTATCGATATATTCCACTATGCTACTTACAGTATTTCCAATTAAGAGTCTTAATGTTAGTCAGTAACTTCAGCAGGAGTTGGAAAAGATGTCATTTTGTATCAGATGACAATATAATTTTGGTAGAAATTGGTTCAACATGGTTTAAAATTGTTCAGTGGTAATTAATTTTTTTTCTTTTAATAGTTATACACAAATATATGAGGAATTAAAGTTCATAAAATATTATTATGCATCAAAAAACTCATTTTTATTTTGAAATTGAAGCCGAGAAAGATAAAAAGTTTTTCACTGTTGAGTTACATCTTTTACCTAGTAAATACTGGTAAATTACAAAGATTATTAAAATTACGTATTTAGAAAATTTTTGTATTAATCGTCAATTTATGCATTATTTGTTGGTACTATTTAGATGCACACTTTGAAGATAATGAACGTTAGTTCCTTTGGCTCATTGTACATTATGGGAGAAATTATTTTTATACAAATTGATATTTAAAAGTTATTAGTTATTTTGGTTAGTGATACAATAGTTACCATTGCTCTTTTATAATTTTATATAGTCTTAGGTTGATTGAGGAAAGGATTATTGATATGAGATTATTGACTGACAAGAGTGAAGAGACATGAGAAGCATTTTTGTGTCTATGGAAGTGTGTGCATTATTATTTGATGATTAACCATCACTGTACACCAGTGAAAAGATATTACAATATGTATACTTATAGTTGCATAGTTTGAGGCAAGGTTAACATATTTCTGTATGTCCAGCTCCTTCACTCATACTGTATGAATGGGGTATAGAAGCTGTTTGATATTTTAATTTCATGTAGTACCATCAAAGAATTTCTGTGACTGCAGAACAAAATTATTCCAATATTTGTAGGGTTCACATTATAAGCAGGTAGTACTGCATTCCAGTATTGATGACTCGTATTTAACTGGAATGGTGTATTGAAGTTCCTTTTATTAGTATGTCACCTCAAGCTATGTACTTTTGCATATCCTGAGGTTTTTATCCATAACCATGTGAAACTGCAGGTATTGTTTATACAGTATCTTGATGAAATTATAATCATAAAGCCCCAAGATCACAAGATCTTTATTTGCTACGTTTATATGTGCGTCTTCCATTCCAGTTTCAGGTTTGTGCAAAAATTTTAGAATACTTTTTACTCATGTGCCATTACTAATTTATTTCTTAATTTCTTATTTATAAATTTGCTTATAAGTTGCTGGAATTGATTTTGCTTTAAACAATGGATATAGTTAATACCCAAAAATTCAAATTGATTGCAGAGGCAGGATTTTGTAATGGTATGCTTTACAAAATGGTCTGAGCCACCATTTTAGTGAGAGCTGTTAATTTCATTGTTGAAAACTGTGAGGAATTACCTTGTAAACCTCAGTTTTGGCTGTGAAGAATCTAATAAAAGTAACAGCTCATTGTGCCAGCTTTTTTTATAGAAAAGTTGAAGGACTTAAGCTTGATGATATTAACATGTTTGTAGAAAGTGTTAAAGAATGTGTATTAGTTAATGATGTGAACCTCTGGGCAAGTAACGAAACTATAAACAAGCATTTGGATATAAAGCTTTGAAAAGGGATAACAGTTACATTTTCATAGTAAGTACTTTAATATTAAATGGAATAAAATAGTATCTAAACATATTTAAAGGGAATGGTGATAGGTTAGATAGCTGTTGGTTACCTAAATAATACAGAGAGGGACAAGGTTAACAGAGGTGTTACACTTACAGTCTTCTCCCAGAGATAAAAATTAATTAAATGGAGAAAATTGCACACACAGAAAGACTGGCGGTTTGTCATCATACCATTTTAAGATGTCATCATACCATTTTAAGATAATGAAATGAGCATTTTGGTGTAAAAAGAATGGCTGTACGTAAATGTCAGGCTTAAAATCAGGAGCTGGTATGTTCATGTTTACGGTATATATATTTATACATGTTTGTCAGTTACCATAACTGAAGTTAATGAGGACTCCAAAGTTAAACATTTAGTATATTAGTGTGCCCTCTTTACATATTTCTTTAGAAATGGAAGCCTCTACCGTGCAAATTGAAGATTGACAGAAAAGTTAAAAGCAAATGTTGAGAGTGATGGCAATACCATAGTCTTTCTCACCTCCCCAAAATGACATCTTAAAGAAAACTTGTACTTTTGACACTCTTAGCTGAAGAAAACTTGTACTTTTGACACTTTAAGCTTAATTCATGTGAATGTTAGACAGTCACCTGCCCAGGCCCACAACCTGTTTTGTATAGACACATGATGGTGGTGTTGGCAATGAGGAGAAGTGTGATTTAACAAAGACTGAACTATTAGGCTTAAATATATGATATTTAAAAAAAATTATGAACACTTAGACCCTGGCATAGTTGAAGTATTAAATGAGGCACAAGGTACTTTCTTTGAGCTAATGGTGGAACTAATAAAGGCTATTCACAGAAAGTCAGGTTCAAATTGAAGGCAGATACATTGATGACTAATATTCATTGTTTAGTAGAATAATTGTAAAGGCTGGTAATCATGTAAAAGATGAGTAATTGGAAACAAAAGTGACAAAATACAGGCATTGTGAATGATCAAAGGTTGAATTGATATGGAGTCAGGGAATGGATATTATGTCTGTTGATGAATGGACAGTTCTCACTCCTGAAACAAGTTTTTTTTTTTTTTTTTTTTTTTTTTTTTTTTTTTTTTTTTTTTTGTAAATTCTTAGTCATGCTGCCAACTGAGTACCAATGTAATAGCTGGTATCACAACATTTTACACAGATCAACAAAACCCATGTGCACTACCTCTTGAATCAGTTTTGTTTATTTGTAAGGAAGAGAATGCCTTTTAAGCTGAATAATAGTTTCAATTTTATCTTTTAATTGTTATATATAGTATAACATTTTCCTTTAAAACTTAAATTATTGATAACAGATAGTATAGCTATAAGTATAGTGCCTTTCGCTGAATATAAATCTTTGCTGCCATGCCCTATAGAAAGCCATACTAACAATACTAAGAAATATGGTTTTGTTTATAATGTTGGCACATATTATATTTGCAGCTAAATGAAAGGGAGGAAAATTTTGTGAATTTAAAGGACTGTAGTTGGTATTGGGATACATTTCTTGTTACAAATACCTTCATGAACCTCAAAAGCATTTATAACAGCCATAAATTCTTTAGTCCTGTAGTATTCTTGTACTGTACATATAAAGTTACTAGAAAAATTATGTTCAAATATATTTGATAGTCAAGTGCTTTCCCCATCCCTGCCCTAAGTTTGGAGGCTTTTTATAAATGTTTGTTGAACATCTTTTTCTGCAGATCCTAGAATATGTAAATAGCAAATGTTATATATTTATAATTTGGCTTCATTGTTAATAAAATCAATATACTTTATTTGTAGTTTTATCTAAGTTTTGTATCTCAATACAACGAACAAAGAGGATACAAACTTACCTTTTGTAAATGGAGTATCCTTCAGCATGAGCTAGAACAGCTGTTGAATATGGTTAAATTGGGCAAGATTGTGGGCGACCCCTAACCTACCTCACTCTTGCCAAGTCAACCTGTCTTCGGCTGCCATGGATATAGATAGGACTCTTCTGCTATTTTTCCTTGTATGCTTTTTGAATTTTGTATAAGCAGCTTTCTACCATTATTCCTTTTACTCACTCTCTTGCCCAATGCATTGTTATAAATTTTTTGTTTTGTGTCTTTTGTTATGGTTTTTCTCTTATGGAAATGAACAAGACCAGCACCAGTGTTGGGGTCAAGAGAGACCATTATTTTGTCTCCCATATTGGTAGACCTACTTACACTTTCTACTACATGTAGAGGGAGAATTGCAATTGTTCCTTTCTGTGTGATGAATGTCTCACAAACTTCACCTCAGTGGGAGAAGTATGGCAAGAGGAGGAAGAAGCTTAAGGTTTCACCTTATTCAACGGAGGGCATTACTCCATCAATAATACTACTGAATCCTACAACCTCCTTGCCTCTGGCCACCAATCCTCTTCTACCTACATGTGGCACTAAAAGCCTGCTTAACAGTGCCATTAACCAGAGATCAGTGCATAAAATCAAGTTAATGTTATCTCTAGACTAGCATCATAAAACCGGAGAAGCCATTAACAGGTGCCGCTGTTAACGGGGGCTGCCTGTATAGAATTTAGGCGGCCTAGGGCCAAGCACGGGCATATGAGGTCATTCAGTGCTACACAGAAATTGACAGTAAAAGGACTGAAAGGTGTAACAGGAGGAAAACCTTGCAGTTGCACTATGAATAAATTGTTGGGAGAAGATGGAAAGTAAGATGGAAGAAAGAAAATACGAAAGCAGGTACAGCAACAGGACCAAAATGGGTTGCAGCTAGGGACTGAATGCACACTGCAAAGAACTTAAGTAATGCTCACAGTGCACCAAATGAGGTGCACTGATGGCACTACCCCCTACAGCAGGGGTGTGCAACCTTTTTTCCCCAAGGGCCACTAGTCACAACTCTGTCGGTATCGAGGGCTACATAACCTTACTATTTCATGTCATTTACTACGATCAAAGACATATGTGAGATTATACTAATAAAGATAGATAATTAGTGTTACTGATTTTATTTAAATTGGGATCACAAAAATAATTGTCTGAAACAAAAGTATTTTTGTATTTTCCTTACAATAAATGAGCAAATGGAAAGCTACCGTACCTTATTATTATAATGTACAAACATAAATAATTACTTATTATTGGTTAACTGGGATCATTAACATAAGAATGATCAAACACACATTTTCCTAACCATTAATGAGCAAATGAAAGGCTACCCTAGTGAGATGGTTGATGTTGCATTTGGGACACCAAATCATCAATACATATCGGGGTGTATGGATTATGTGGCTACACGTAGGGTACATTCCAAGTGTTCATCAGTAAGTACAGACCTATACTTGTTTCTAACCAGATTCATTTTTGAAAAGAGATGCTCACAAACATATGTGCTACCAAACACTGCCCTCATTTTCCTTGCATGAGCAGAGTGTTTTGGATACAGTTACTGATACATGCTTCTTATAAAACTCGTATACTGAACTATCATCAAACTTCTTTCTTAGTTCATCAGTGCACTGTAGTTCAATTATTTCCATCTGTATGTCCTCAGGAATTGCTGTCACATCCACAGAAAAAGGAGAAGCAAAGACTTCAATGGCTTGTGAATGGTTCTTGAGGTCACCAAATCTTACTGAAAATTCCTCTTGTAAGACTGCCAACTTATCACCATACTTCTGGTACTGAGGGTTGCTAGTGTCATGGTTGTCCTTTCAGAGATTTCTGCAAGAATTATATTTTTTCTTTGCATGCTTTACATGTCATATTTTCATATTCTTTGTGCTTTGTGATGTAGTGTCTTTTGATGTTATATTCTTTTAAAACAGAAATGGATTCATGGCACTACAAGACACAATGCTTTCCCCCCCGATTGAATGCATAAATATTGCTGTCCATTTCTCTTGAAAACTCCGGTTTTCCTCTGAAATCTTGCGTTTTTTACTCGTAGAAGCCATTATTAGTACAATAAGATCTCTCCTGCTGAGCAAAATATATAGAATAACGGTAATCACAAATCAACCACAACAAATGAAACACACTGATTTCACCACTTAAGTCTTGAGATAAACTCAGAACTATATTAATTCCTGTACAGCTATACTGCAAAGCATAGCAGAGAGTGTAAAAACTGTAAACATCCAACCTTAAAAATAAAGATCGGTTCGGTCTTTACAATGGTCTTGAAAGGGGTTACTGATAATGATGACCCCTCATACCATCAGTTATTGAGGAAGGGTTGTTGATGAAAACACAGAGAGAGTAGTTGTTCGGAATATTCAGTTCGAGGCGCGCACACACACACTCTCTCTCTCTCAGGGCCACACTATAGCTCTATTTTTAGGAGAGAGGGCCGCAATGAAAGCCTTTGAGGGCCACATGCGGCCAGGCACACCCCTGCCTTACAGGGTCTATTTTGCTGTGGTCTCCTTATTCCTTTTCACCCTCAGATGCTATCTCTGTTTAGGTAGAGGAAGAAGGAAAGTTCAAGCCCAGTAGTACGTCTCTCAAAGCTCTGGCAGGGGTAGTGCTTTGGCAGATACCCACTTGGACATGAGGACTGCCCCTTCGACTTTCTATCATGAACTCTTAGGATCAGTATTGTGTAGCCCTCTGGGTCCCCCTGCTCCAGGCTGCCAAACCTGGGGCAGGGTGCAGCTCAGGGTAGCCTCATCCTAGCAGTTCTGTTGAAGTGCTAAGAAGGATAGCTGTGCACATCTACTCAGTTGTAGCTTTGCTGAGCTACAATGGAATTGGTGTGCACAGGCTGCTCTCAGTACAACAGGGTGGCACCCTACGTCACCTTCTCACCTAGCATGCTCCAGCTTACCCATGCACATGCAACCAAGGCACTTTTGCTCTTGGAAGAAATCCCCTTTGAATTCTTCCACCTCTTGCTGGCTTGGTTCTCCATGGCAATTTGAGGAGAGAGAGAGAGAGAGAGAAAAAAAAAGATTAAAGTGGTGCAATACCTGGTCTCCATACTCGGTTGCGACCAATGTACTTTCCTCAAGGAAAGGAAGAGGCAGCCTAGAATGTTGTCGGGAGGGCTGTCAGGACTCCCGTTTCACCTGCTGGGTGCCTTCAAACCCTCAGGAAAGGACCACCTGTTACTAAATGTTCAGGTCCAGCAAAACCCTCATCTGGTATACCAAAGCAGCTCCAGCTGAAGGTCCCCAGACAGGAGCAACAGTCTTCTGCCAATCCAAGAGGGGAGGGAGATTGTCTTTGCCCTTAGAAGGGTTGCTGGCCACTCTGTTGGGCATGTGGCAGCAACCAGAAGTGGAGCCTTGGGACACCTAAGAGGAGATTTCATTTCCGGTGTGTTGATGGATAACTTGCAGCAAAATTTTTTAACACATTAGTGTAAAGTACAAAGAAAGAAATGTATATAATGTGAACACATTAGAAATCAACCTTTTAAGTAATTTTTTTGTATTTCTCTTCGTTTACCTACTTATATATTTAGAAATCTAATATTAAAAACTTTGCCTTTGGACAGCACAAGGAGAGAGAAAGTTTCTATTTTAATGGTAGATTATATCGTACTTAACACAAAGTCATGGTTAATAAGACAAAGCAAAATAGCATGTCTTTAATCTTGTCAATCGCACACGATTTTTGCACCTAAGCTACAGGTAATACAAACTTACACAAAAATATCACACATTTTGGTAGGCAGGTAGCTTGTCGAAATCTTCATGACCGAAAATATGAAATATGAGTCCACAGTGACTCGAGCATATGTCTGTACATTTTGTAGTTCCTCACTTTTAAACCAAGCGCCTTTGGTCTTTTGATTTCCCATATGTAGGTGAACTTGTTAGTACCCTTAAAAATTATGTATTAGATTATAAAAATACAATATAATACATACATATAAGAAAGATATAACTTCATAAAAAAGTAGCCACAAAGTATTCTAAAGAAATGTGATAATTTAAAAAAATCTGAAAAACATTTTTTGTGAACAAGCACTAACGATAAACATAACACTTAGGAGTTAGAAGAAAATTAACAATTAAAGAATTAAGATATTTTCAAAGAATGAACTTCATCAGATTTGTTGATAAACCCTGCTTCGAAAGTGTCTTGGCAGCACAAAATTTTCCCTTTGAGGATAAGATGCAGGTAGCTATGATTTGGTGTACTTAAGAGCAGCATGGTTAGGCGGCTTGCTGGGCTTTTTAGAAGTTTTGTTTTCTACTGGAACCACAGCAACAGCCTCCTCCTCTCCAGGCTTTTGCTCTTCTTCTTCTGCCTTCTCCTCTTCCTCCTCTTCAGCCTCCTCATGATCGTCATCACATGAGACTGCAGAGGCTGCATCATCTGTGATATCTTGGAAATGATGATCTAAAATGTCGTTTACCATCTTACTAACACTTTCAATTTGAGAGTGCAAATGAATTTCCAAGAGGTTCAGTCCTTCATGCTCTAGGATGCTTTCTTTCACTAATTCGTACTCATCAAGGCCATGGCATGTCTGAGAGAGAAAAATATATAAGTATGATCTTTTATATATGCAAACCCTCACTTACAGATAGCCCCTGGTAACTGGGAGGGTTCCTTCCCTTGGGGATTGACAGTAACCAAAAAATCGACCTTAACCAAAATTCAAGTCTACAGGCACCGAAATCCACCTTGATGTTGCCCTAGTAGACTAGTGAACGACGCCTTAAACAAGTGTCACACACATATATGTTACGCTATGTAATAATTCTTTAATAAAAATGTGGAATTTCATTTGCCTAATCCTTTACTATGGTTTGCAAGGTCGTTCTACAAATTTTTAATTCTACATCACCTTTTAGAGAGAAAACATCACATGACCTACCAAATTAAGAATTTATAAAGCCATTACCAGGCCAGTAGTACTATATGGTTGTGAGACCTGGACACTGACTAAATGTCAAGAACAGAGACTACTGGTTTTTTAAAATAACATTTTACATAGAATAACAAGTCCTATTTATGATATAAATGAAGTTATTTGGAGGCACAACAAAGAAATAAGAGATTTAACCAGACAACTGCCATTTATGATCAGAGAGAGTATGTTGGGCTGGACATGTGGTTAGAATGGAAAAGGGCTGAATGCTTAGGGCCTTATTTTTAAACTGACTCTTCGACAAAGAAGTTCATCACGGCAGGTCTTCATTGCGAAGACGAAGATGATCGGAGTGTGAAAATAATTGGAAACGAATACTTTAATAAAATTAAAAGAGAACCGCATAACTAATGTAAGTATTGGAACATTAAAACATGCCAAACATTTTAGTGGTCCATTTTTTTCAGTTCTTCAATGCATAATATAGTCTTATTTACATACTGGTAAAAGTGTCTTTGTACTTAAGACCTCACGTTTCCAAGTTCCTGGCTGCTGGGTGTGTTTGAATTACACAGCTGTGACAGAATCGTCTTATTATATTACAATCGGCACAACGTATTTTAGTTCAGCAAAACAACCATTGCCAAATAAATAAAGATGGAAAGGACCACAAATTAAAGAACTTTTCGAAGCTAGTTTCAACCAGTCAGCTTCAAGGAATGGTCGTGACGTAATCAGTAGGCGGGCTTAGCTGTAAAGCCAGCTGGACTCTGCTGTAGTAACTGTATTAATGCACAAAACATTTGTGTAAGTGATTATATATATACATATATATATATATATAATATATATATATATATATATATATATATACCTATATATATATATATACCTATATACCTATATATATATATATATATATATATATATATTATAGTATATATATAGTATATATATATATATACTATATATTATCTATATAATATGGTATATATATATATGATATATATATATATATATATATGAATAATTATCACATCAAACCGTGATCCATTTATATATCAATTCAAGCTACAAATGTCCTTTAATATCTAAATTCACTTTACCTCCCAAATGATATATTTTCATATATGTACCGAAGGGGAATTTTTTAATTGATAATAATATACCTATCTATATCTATATCTATATCTATATCATATATCTATATATATCTATATATATATCTATCTATATATCTATCATATATATATATATATATATATATATATATATATATATATATATCTACATAATATATATATATATAATATATATATATATATATATATATATATATATATATATATATATATATAATACACACACACAAGCATAAAGTGGGATAGAAGTAAAATAGCCGTCTTCGGATCTGAATGAAAAGTTTGTTTATCACCTCCGGGGTACCAACCCTCCCGTACAGTTCCTCTTCATGGAGGAGCTTTGCCTATGTTTTTAAAATACAGTACTGCTCAACAAAGGGATTTCACAAGCAGCCTTTTCATCGAAAAAGGAAGGTGGTAGTTTAAAAGTAAAGCCCTTAAAGTGGTTACGGAAGGATGAGTAGGAGGGAGACGATTGAGGATGAGATGGAAAGACAATTTCAGAGAATTGGGAGTGAAGGATCCTGAGAATAACTGGAGAGATGAAGCACTCAACAGGGGTAACGTGGAGAAGTCTAGGGCAAGCAGCAAGATGCCACAGAGCCTCCGGAGTGAGTGAGTGAGTTATCTAATGTTAGGGTATGTATTTTGTAAAGGAAAAATGCTAAAAAGACTACATATAGTCAAGGTTATGAATATTTACTAGAAATTTGATATTACCTGTAGATAAAGAATAATAATTTGAATATATGTATATGTTAAATGAGGCCGCCACTCGAACAACCGTCTATCTGCAAATTTTCGGATTTTGAGTTATACATACTTTCGAATCCAGCAACTATTCTTCTATATACTAGTGTTTAGAAATTGTAAAACAAATATGTTTTTCACGTTCATAATCTAGAGAGACTGACAGTAACTAGAATTATATATGAGCAATATTTGTGATTTGTTATTCGAGTGAAAGAGCCTGGGATGAAATTGAATCGAACAGCAGTATATCTGCAAAATTTGCAGATAAGCGGTTATTCGATGGAAAAGGAGCCCGGATAATGTTCTGTCGAACAAAACGTTATCTGCATGCGTCCACCAATGAGGTTCTTTGATTTGGTATGACGTCATATTTAAAGGGCACTTAGTTTGGCTGTCAAGTTCTCGTGTTCCGTGGTTAACCTTATAATTTTCATTAAGCATTGTTTCTGACAAAAATAACAGTTATTGTGATCATCAACTATGAGTAGAAAGCATAAGGAATCGAATGAAATTGAAACAACGCAGTAGAATGTAGTACTCAGTGTGAAAAGAATAATGTGAGTGCACACGTAATTACTCCTCGGTCTTTTTATGGTAAAAAACCAGTGAAAATACCTTCCAAACAGTATACCTTACTGGATTTTAAAATCTATTAGCCTATCATTACTGTTCCCAATATTGGGTAGTCAGATGTGTTAAATGGGGAAAAAAAGTTAGTCATGCTCTTTTTTTTTATGCATAATTATGTGTAATACAAAAAAAATGGTGCTAGTAAATCTTGCATCCTACCATGCTTTTATGGCATTAGTATGCTTTACCTAACACATTTTTTTTTGGGTATGTAGTTATGTGATTGCACCACGTAGGCCTACTATGAATGATGACCAAAGACGTGTCATAAGGAGAGTTTCATAACTGAATAATTTTACAGACCACCATTCTTATACAATAAAGTTTTTTAATTTTTATATTTCTTCTTCCCATCATTATATAATTATACTAGTTTTTAATCATTTAAGTTTCTAAAATCTAGGCTCATATAATGTTGAAGAAAAAAAATGACATCATACCATCCATACTTATCACTTATATATGCATTCCAATATTGACAAACTTCGGTTTTTTGCAGTTATAGTGTTGTTTGAGGTACAGTTTGGATAGACAGATAATATTTACACACATATTTGTAAAGAGCGTGCGTTTAGCTTCATTTTGAAAAAAAGAATGAAGTCATAGCATAAATAATAACGGAAATATGATAACGTAAACATTGCAAAACTTCAATCGCGTTTTTCTCCGATTTCTGTTTTGTGCAGATAGACGGTTGTTCGAGTGGTGGCCTCAAATATAAAATGCTCAAGTAAGCCATGGAAAGTGGCACCTTCATATAACTTACCTTTAATGTATATCATATACAATGAGCTCATTAAATTGCATTAATAAAGATATTTATGTTATGCTTATTTAGTTTAAACTATAATAACTGTAATTGATCACAGAAGATATAATTTGATCATTCAAGTACTATTAGTCCTGAAGGTCGTAGTAATTTTACATGATCTTATGATTTTAGTATGTACTCAGTATACCAATGTTACCACATTATGAGGATCTTAGAAGCTTTGTTACCTTAAATAATAAATATATTAACTGATTTGGAAAATTGATTTTAGTACTCTGTATACATTACCACATGATAATCTAATTGAATGCATTGTTAAGTTGCACTGTAAAGTAAATCTCTAGACCGATTTAGAAATTAACAAAAGAATCACAAAATCACTGTAATAATAAACTTCAAATACAGAAATTCTTTGTTAATTTCAGAATAAAAAAAAATAAGGTACACCCTTTGGATGCTAATTTTAATTCATATTTACATTTTATGAATCAATTCTTAAACATCATTCCCTTAGAAGGCAGACTGATTTTAATATAGTACATGTATATAGGTAATTAGATATCACTGAACGAATAGACATATACTGATGTTAATTCATTTCACTTGAGGTTTCCAGTACTACTGCTTTGACACTGATATTGAAATTATTATTGCAAATAAACTGGGTCTATTCATGTCCGATACTTATGCAATATTAGGGGCGAGTACACTCGGCAAGGAAAGTTAAGATACAATTTTTTTAAATCTTCGGACATACATTGTTCAATAATGCCACACCTGGCAACTCTTGAAAGGGGGCGGAGCTTCAAAATCGTAGCGATTGTTGCTTTCTAGATTTCCAACAACTTTACACCATAAAGATTCTGTTGAGGTCCTATAATCATTTATACTTGAATGTAGAAACAGGCTCTATATTATTCGTTAATGTTAGTTTGGTAACGTCAGTTGAGGGTAGAATATCGATCATCCTTTTTTAAAACCTACTGTGAATCCTTATTTATAAGTAATATTTGACACTAAACACGTTACATTCATACGTAATTGAAGACGGATCTTAAACAATGAGAGAAAGTGTTTTAAAATTTTGGCAGTACTTGTGGAAATCATGAGGAACAATACAGTAAAGGATGAAATATGACGATAGAGAGAGAGCGCGCGCAAGCTAAGGCCTATCGATAGAGATACTTAATTAATTATATTTACTTTGAGAGATTAAGAGATTATATTTTTTCAAATGTTTCAAAAGTTGAGGAGAGAGAGAGGGAGTGGAGAGAGGAGAGAGAGAGAGAGAGAGAGAGAGAGAGAGAGAGAGAGAGAGAGAGAGAGAGAGAGAGAGAGAGAGCGCATGCATAGGCCTATCTATAGAGATACTTAATTCACTATATACTTTGAGAGATTGAGTGATAATAGTTTTTCAAATGTGTTTTAAAAGCTGGGAGAGAGAGAGAGAGAGAGAGAAGCAAAATTTGCTCATGTGAAAGCTTAGGCCTACTTATAACTACTTAATTTTATATTTTCTTTGGGAGATTGAGTGGTAATATATATATATTTTTAAAGTATGTTTTAGAAGTGGAGAGAGAGAAAGAGAGAGAGAGAGAGAGAGAATTATAGTACTGGAGACGGACTTGTGACGGGGGAAAGGCAGAAGAAAATATAATGAATTAAGTATCTCTATCGATAGGCCTATGCTTGCGCGATATGATATGACTGCCAAGGTCGTGCTGCACTATGCTAGATAAAATTTGAAGGATCATAATATTCAAGTTAATTCTCTAAGAAATTCTTACCCTAATCTTGATTACATTCGACAGTTGCCGTAGCATTCAAAGATTGTAAAAAGACGTGGAAAATGTTAGACACAGGGTGCTGTCATTCTTGCTCTCTTGATATAGTCTTGACTTTTGAAAATCGGGTTTCATCCACAAATCATTTTCGAAAAAAAGCTGTGTTAATTAAAAAAATATTTATTACCACAAATAACTCAATATGTATTGCACAGGCAATTAAAGTTTTATATCGTGGAAGATCTTTCAGCCTCGCGGCAAAGAAATGCAGTCGTGTAGGGCTGTAGGCTACTACGAACTGCTCTGTAATGGGAGCATATAGCCAGAAAATCTTTGAGCTGACATGCTACTTTAACCTTAATTAAGATTTATATTTAAAGACAGTAGCTTTGTAAACAGCAACTAGCATTCGATCCATGTCAACGTCAAAGTAATCAAAGTGTGAAATCCGTTACGTAGCCAGTATCCAGTGACTTGCGCTTTCCCGCTCGGAGTTCTAGGGCTCCTCCTCACATCATAGAAAACGCTCTTGCGGATGCAACTAGATTTGGTCAACCTACCTTAGCCATCGCAACATTGAGTGCCATTGACGTCAACTAACTTTAATCCCTTTGGAATACAAACATAAGTTTGTAGAGACTAAAATAATTGCATTCACCACTTATGATGAGGCAATATACCTCCGTTCATGAAGCAAAACGAGTAATTATTGTCGTCGTGATACAGTACTAAAATCAGAAATTCACATTCTATCTACCAGATCTCTATGAACGAATCCATCTGATATATTCCAATTACTTCGGACATATATCGTGTTTTTAAGTATCTGAACGGTTTCGTTTTGCAGTTTTAACTTATATGATATAATTTGCAGTATATTTTCATATTCTAGAGTAAATTTGGCGATATTATGTCTTTTCAGTAAAAACAAATGGGAAATTGGATGAACGAAAGCTAATGAAAACTGTATCTTCAGTTTTCTTGTCGAGTGTACATATCAAAGATAAAAAATACCATTATAATGTTTTCAAAAGTGCCACAGCCAAATGAATACACTAAATAAAGTTAGTAATAACTTCTAATTACAGCCATAAAAATTCTTCAGTTTATGATACAAGAAGATATTTGAATTTTGAAACATACTAGGACTGCTTGCTTTTTATTCTATGCACCAATTCATTTGAATTGAGGCCAAAAAAAACTTGGTTTTTTAAGATTTCAAAATATTTGTAAGGATAGTGAAGAATTCATTTACAATTATCAACTACATATTTGTTAATAAACTGAGTGATGATAAATTTCCAATCATGGTCGCTCTAGAACTTTTAATGAAATTCTGATTCAAGAAGTTTTATACCATCTACAACATTTTTCTGTTGTGTGTGTGTGTGTATATGTCTTCATATATATTAAATGTAAGAACTGTAGGGCAAGAACAGCATCAACGTATTTTGTTGAATCATCATAATCATCCTTATCATCGTTCAATACCACTCATCACCATCATTCAATATCGCAAAGTGAAGGTGGATGCATATTAGCATCTCCTTGCGTATGCATGAGTAGTATTTGTAAAATTAGAGAAATATTTTTTCAACTAGCATTGTTTTATAAATTTATATTTTATATAGTTTGAAAAATAAACTTCAGTACAATGTGTACTAGTGTGTCATAGTACAATACATATAAGAGAATACATATTTATAAAAATTTAAAGCTTTTAAATAATTTTACAAATTATTATATTTTATAAACTTTAACATTTTTTTTATTTTCAAAATTTTCTATTGGTTTACAATAATTTTTATTTTCAAAATTTTCTATTGGTTTACAATAATTTTTCCTAACCTACATGAAGCTGCATAAACTGACAATAGTCAAATTTATTTTTCCCCTTTTTCATTAACAAAAACCACCAAAAATTACTTAAGCTGAAACAATGCAAGTGGCAGTGTGTGCATTGTATGTTTATAATATAAAAAGCTGAAACAATGCAAGAGGCAGTGTGTGCATTGTATGTTTATAATATAAAAAGCTGAAACAATGCAAGAGGCAGTGTGTGCATTGTATGTTTAATATAAATATAAATACGTATATATTTCTTCACTCTGTTTATATAATATGAAGAAACATTTTTTAGTGAGGATTATTCACATTTGGGCATATTCAGGCGAGGCTAAAACATCACAGCATAAATTTTAAGCTTAAATTGTGTTCTAGGCTGGAATATGTGTGTAAACAATCTATTGATTATTTTTACCATAAGTATATGTAGTATTTGAAATAGCCATAACTAATTTCTTCATGGTAGAGTGGTTTAGCTTAACTTGCCAAAGTTGGGGTATTTTTTTATTTGAATTTCATTTAGATTCAAAAATTTATTGTGACAAGTGTATCCAAAATGTGTGAATAAGTCAAGAACTTGAAAGAAGGCACTATGGCCAATGCATATATGTAATATATCTGGTAAAAATGACCTGAAGTGAAAGGTGCATGTGTGCAAGAGGTTTAACAACAGACATAACTTACATTCAGTATGTTGGATATTCCTTCTAGGGCTACTTGTAAGAGTTGCCCTTCTACATTACTGTCAAGGACAGATAACAGAGCTTTAATTCCTCCAGCCTGTGTCAACGCCTTGACCTGACTGGGATCAGCACCTGAAGTTATATTTGACAGTGCCCATATGGCTTCCTTGCTGACTTCGAAGGGACCCTGAGGAAGAAGATAGTACTGAAGACATGTCTTTTTCTAATTTGTATCATCTGGATTGTTTTTAAATGGATCTGACATGAAAATAATTATGAGGAATATTTTTACTCTTAAGAAATTCAAAGGGATCTTGAAAAATTTATTTTTTTGTGGCTTATGTGCTTTTTTTGTTATTCAATGACAAATGGAAGTAACTCATATAATGAATTAGGTCAAGATAGAATTATTTCTAAAGGAAAAACACAGTGTCTACTATCTGGATAAAAAGCTGTTTTCAACATTAAATGTTTAATGTGTTTTGTCAGCTCACAGATTATCAATTTTTATTGAGTTGCCAAGTCAACTTAATAATTACCAGATTATATAAAAACAACACGAATATCCCTAAATTAAGGAAATATTTCTTCAGACATTTTTATAAATCCAATAATAATAATGGTGTGGGGAAAAGCAGGATAATATATATATATATATATATATATATAGATATATATATATATATATATATATGTATATGTATATGTATGTATATGTATATGATATGTATTTTTATATGTATATGTATGTATATGTATATTATATGTATATATATATACTTATTATATAATAGTATATTTATTAGTATATTGTGTGTGTTGTATATTAATATAATTATATACATATCACATTTAGACAGTCTAGATCGTAGATAGTAGATATATAGATATATATATTATCTATATATATATAATATATATATATAATATAATGATAAATATACATTATAGACAGTTAGATAGATAGATATAGATTAATATACAGATATAGATATATAGATATAAATATAGATATAGATATATAGATATTATATACTATATAATATATATATATATAGATATATATATATATATATATATATAGATATAATTATAATAATATATATATATAATCTTGTGTATATATTGTTATGTATATATGTATATGTATTGTCTATGTTATATATATATATATATATATATATATATATATATATATATATATATCTATATATATATATATATGTTAGTGTATATGTTGTGTGTGTTGGTGTTGTTTTGTGTGTGTGGTGTGTGTGTGTGTGTATATTTATATATATATAATAATATATATATATTAATATATAATATATATTATATATCATAATAATATATATATATTATATATATAATATATATATTATATATATATAAAGATTACATAAGTATGAAAATACAACAAAATACAGAACAAATGAAATTAAAAATACTCAAGTTGAAAGTGCAAAATTAAAGCATGGAAAATATCACTGAACTGGCCAATGCAATACCAACACAGGAAAATTCATTGGCTAACTAGAGTAAGACTCCTAAGTCATTAAATAACAGGTTATGATGTAGGAAAAGCCTATTTTTGATAGTTGCTGTTCAGTCCTCAAAAGAGTTACCCTTTCCATGGTCTGTCCGCAGATCCATGATAAGTAGGCTAATATCAAAGAATTCTCTTTTAGCTGGTCTTGTTTGGGCTCGTGGCAATATTGTTGCTAGAGTATAGGAAAAAATGGACCTTCTGGGATGTTGCCATGACCTCTAGGTAAACCTTAAGTGCTTGATCTGGGCATAATGTTTTGTCTGCTAAATCTAGTTTACCACTTTGTATAAGAGATTTCTTTCATAAAGGATTCTCATCTTGGCAAGGAATGACAGGTCAGAGGACAATAATAATTGATGGCCAGCTGCTTGCGTGATGTATCGCCCCTAGCTAAGAGAGCCCAGTTTGCTAATACGAGCTCCTGATGCTAATGCAATCAAGATTGCCTATTGTAGCTTTTGAGTTGTGGTTGTATCAGGTCCGCTGAATTGAGAGGCTAATCGAAGTCTAAGCACCTTGTTCAAGGACCAAGTGATTGGAACCTTTCAAGAGCAAGTCTATGTAGTAGTAGTGCAAAGGACACAAGAAGGGGAATGACAACTTCTATTACTAGAGCCAATCCCAAGTCCACAGAGCAACGGTTCTGTTAATACTGCCTTGTATGCCATGAATGTTGTAACTGCAAAGCGTTTGTCTTCAAGAGGGATAAGAAAATTTAAAAGTGTTTCCCAATAAATTCTGACTAGGCTCTTGGTATGGATATAATCTAACCATATCTTCCATACAGACTAGTATTGCCAGATATATGAAGTCTGTAGTTTTTGCACTAGGTACCTTGCAACTTTTGGCAAGTAATTTTCATGGTAGATATTTAAAAAATCCACCCGTGAAGGTCTCGGCTCAAAGAAGATCCGTAAACTCTCTCTCTCTCTCACAATTATTGAAGATGTTGTCAAATGTAACTACCATTATCACTCCTCCATAGGGGCATTGGTCTTTACTTTGGCGGTCATCAGAGTACTCCTTGACCGCAAAGTTCCCACTGAAGTAGGGACGACAACTAACACTACAGTCATGTCCCTACAGGTCGAGATGAGCAACAATCTAAGGCAGTATCTTCCTGCTCTAGCTTTCTCACCTGGTAAGGTTACAACAAGCATTTCCGAAATGCTAACTTTTGTTTATTTCAATTCATTTTCATTTATAAATGCTTTGGAGTAGTGCATGTCCATGAACCCTAACCCCCATCAATGTGGGATTCAGCTATGTACGTAATTACTTGTTAATTACTTGTATAGAAATGACTTTAAAATTAGATTTTACATGCACTTACCAAGTAATTACATAATCGGAGCCCTCACTCCTCCCCACGTAATGGACATAGAGCTTAAGTGAACTGAGCTCGTTACCACCAAAAACAATACAGTGCACCTGCAACTTTAAATTTAAAGCCTACGCCCATAGCCTAGTAGGATATGTCCTTAATTCTCACCTTAATTTAGATTACTACCTAATCCAAGTTATTTTTGTTCACCCTTAAGGATATATATATACTAATCCCAGATTAAAGGATACAGACAATATCTACTACCTACAGTCTAGCTAACTTATTCTCACTGAATCAATGTATATTGTAGGCTGCTTCCTAAATAGGGTATTACAGGCATCATTATCTAAAAGGATTATCTAATTATATTAATATTAATTGTGGAATATTTCTTAGATAAAACTAAACAGAATGATAAATTTTTCAAAACATTGAGCTTTTCCAAATCAACGATCATAAATCGTGAGAAGCGTTGTGACATATGCTCACTAAAAAGCAGGTTTACTCTTTTTCACACACAATTAAATCAATGCTCCACAGTCTAAATTATGCAGTTAGCTAGATGTTTCCATGATCTCCTGTAAAGAAATCAGATAAATAAAGAGCATAATTCATGGAGCGCTGGTTTCAGTACATTACAGTTATAACCAAGAAAAAGTAATGGCTTCTTGGTCAATTTTTGGTTTTGTGTAAAAATATTACTTCACATATGTTCATAGCCACTTCTTTTTCGTGTGTGTTTTGACGTAGGTAAACTGGTTCCAGCTATTGCTGAGGATAACAGAAAGTGCCCTCTTATCCCTAGTCCATTTATACCCTATCACGTGTTATAATTTTTATCATTACGACACAATACCCAGCCACAAGACCAGCAAAAAAGAATTCCTTGACATTAGTCTGGTCACCATGGAGCTCTGGATAGACCATGAAAAGGGTAACTCCTTGAGCACAAGACAGCGAGTACACTAAAAAAATGCAGTACAAAACTGGTATATTTCATTATCATAAATGAGAATTACCCTAAATATTTTATGAACAGGGTAAAGCATTACTGTACTGTTTTACATTTTACAATCATATAATCTCTTGCTTTAATATAGAATCAGAATCTTAAATATTCAGTGTGAAAAAAGTGCATGTGATAAACCTGTAATTCATTAAAAATTCCAGTAAGGATTTGTAATCAGTAAATGAGACAAAACTACAGATAAGTTACCTTTGATTAGCAAACTATACTTAGGAGCCTATAAGGTAACATGGTAAATAATACTAATGGAAGAACAAGTAAAAAAATTCAGGATATAAAAAAAAAAAAAATTGATACTGCTTCTCTCACAGGCTGGGATTTTCTCTCTCAGTTCTGATGAAGTCATGTTTGGCATTAGCATAATGGAATAATAATAAATTGTTTCAATTGTTTTTTGAAACATAACTCACTGTCTACAGAACTTTCTACATTTATTTACTAAACACTTACTGCTGAAACAACATCGACCAAACGTTCTATCAAATGAGCGTCAATCACCCGCTGGATTTGCTGTCGCGTTCCTGCTGTAACGTTTGACAGGAACCAACATATTTCTTTCTTCACCGAAGTAATCCCACTTACTAGCATTGGCTTTACCACCTCGAGTGTGTTTTCTTTCAAGATGGCGTCAGTCTGAGGATAAAACCACAAAAACTGAAGGTTAAACTAAGTAATAGTGCAACGGCATTACACACGTCCCTTTTATGAGAAGTTACAAGATGTATATGTATGTAGCAAGTTGGCTACTTTATGAACATGTATTAAATTCTTAATTCACCTCTAATTTCCATCAAGTTTTCACTGCATACACCTTCAAGTCTTTGGATCACAGCTACTTTTTACCCTATCTGTACAAAGACTATGACAGCAAACAAAGACAAGTCTACCCATAAGTGATTTCTGCTTCTCTGCGATTTGTAGGAATCATGAAAAAACTTTTATATTCATACACAGATTCACAATACTTTGTGTATCCAATGAACTCCAATGAGTTGGGAAACACAAGAGACAAAAACAAGATTTAACAAGAAGCTTGTGGAATTCATATCCTATAAAGTTACATGTGCTTATTATTAAGTATGTAGATAACAATATCTCAATTTTAAAGAAATAAGACTATCTTCTATTTTTCTCTTCTCCAAAAGCAACCTCTAAAAATGTAAATAAACAAAATTGAGGCACTAAAAACTGGTCTTCAGTAAGTATGAAAAAAGTTCATTTCAACACTAGTGTAACTTACCTGAACATCTGACCCAGTGGCAATGTTACCGCAGGTCCTCAGTGCTGCTTTGCTGACCTTATTTGTGTCACTTTTCATAAGCTCTACTATCCTCGGGCAAAGTCCATGATCTATGACTGCCTGAATGCCTTCGTTTGGTCCATCCGTGATATATGATAGTGCCCAAAGAGCATCACCTATGAAGAAGGACAGTATTGCCATAATTCAGTTATTGGAAACAAAGGAAAATTAACATTACACACAAATTATACATAATCATGTATACATACACAATGTGCATACATACATGCACACTTATACATATACGTACGTACTTACCTGTATACATAAAAGGTAATTTTTGTGTTTGTCTGTCTGTTTGTTTGTTCATTATAAACACCCAGACTATGAAAGCTACGGCTACCAAATTTTTACCATAGACTCCCCTCGCCCCAAAAGGAAGATTTAAGTCAAAATCCAAAATTAAAGGGGTCATAACCCATATTTTTCATACCCCCTCATTTTTCACAACTTTCGGAGGTGACATCTATGTAGAAATGTTTCTATAGGTACAAACAGGCTCCCCACAATATAGAAGTCATAATGCACCCTCAGCAGTACGGGGGGGGGGGGGGGGGGGGGGGGGATATCCCCTGGGAATGGAGGCCCAAGAGTTTCCCACAATATCAGGGGCCAGGAGGCCTATGCCCTTTCAACTTACTGACCAGGGAATAAGGGGATCGTAGTCTACAAAACCTAACCTTCATAGCTGGTGGTGCCAGACTGAGCCAGTCAGTGATGGTGTAGCATTACGGACCAGCTCAGTCAGGCAACGGAAGCCAACAGCAGGCAGATACATGTTGTGACAGGTTGCTCAGGAAAGATTTTCATTGCGAGGCCCCCTTAAATAGACCTTAATAAAACTTAGCCTATTGTTAAACTCAGATATTTATTTTAAATGCATTTGTAGTCATTCACGTTACCTAATGGTACCAAATTTGAATGCAGTAGGCCCATCTTTGTTCCTTGATAGGAGTAAGAGCAAAAGGACAACAGTTAGTAGTGCTTTGGTGGGCATGGTCTTTGGAAAGTGATAGTATTAGTTGCAAAGATTAATCATGAATAACAATCTTTGCTAGCTTTTATAGTTCTGATTTCTACAGACTTTACAACAGTGGAAACATTAAGTCATATGAATGTACAAACCCATTAATTATATGTATTCATGAACTTATACATACTGATATTTAGATATACATATACAACAAAAAGCAGACAAATACTAATTTAAAGTATAATCTCAAAGAACACACCATAAAACTGATGAAAGGAACAACTTACTTTGGATGACATGACAGGAATTTTCCAAGAGGAACTTAATTGCCTTTAAAATGAGATTTAAATCATCTGCACTGTAATCCATAGGCTTATGGCGGGTTATGTTACACAACATCCAAGCTGTGTTCCTCAGCAAGCTCAGCTGCAAATGAAAGGGTTTTACTTAGATAGCAATGCCAATAGTTGTTTCATATTTTAATGGATAATACTTATTCCCTACTATTACTGTTTGTTGAGTCACAGGATCATAACATTAATTGCACAAAATAAATAATTCTCAATAATCTTCTAAACAGAGGCATACAAATCAACAAACTATGAAACCGAGTGATTTTCATTGAACAGATACAATAGGAAATGAAGTGAAATAAAGTATTATGTTTAGAAATACAGTGCATCAGAAACCAATACCCTTCATGATGTTTGATATGAAGAAAGGCAAAAGACACAGCACCAGTTCTCTTTTCTTGTGTAAGATATATGTAGTATAGCAATACGTACACGTAAACAGCACACTGTAAGTTGTATGAAGTTGTAAACCACTACAAGAAGCAATACCAATTATGTCTTCAGAAGTGGAGATACAAAAAAAAAAAACAGCCAACCATACCTACAGTATTTATAAATCTCAACATAAAGAAAACATAATTTTCTTTTCCTTACCGAGTTTCCTTCATTGAGCAGGTCCACAAGCAATGCCATGGCACCCTCGTCAAGAATGAGTTTCCTGTACTCATAAGCGTCACCAGCTATATTTCCTAGGGCCCAGATTGCCTGTTCCCTTATTCTTGGGTCTGGTGAATTCAGTAAACCAACAATCAAGGGCACTGATCCCCTATCTGATGAAACCAAATACAAAGGTTTATAAATAAAGAATCTTGATTAAGTAAAAGTTACAGCTTTCAATTCAAAGGAAACACAATACGTTATGTATGAAAAAAAAAGTTTAAATCTAGTCTCTAAGTCACTTCCCTTCTGTGTGACTGAACAAGCTCTGGTTTCTAAGCAGTGGTAATACATACTCTGAGCACAATTAATACATTACGATAAAAAATGGAAAAAAATGTATTTAGTACACATGACAGTTTGTTTGTGTGCTTATGCACATACTAAAGGACTTTACCATAAAGTTTCATGTTATTCTGTTTGCACTTTAGTAGTATTAGTAAATTATAATTCATGTGTTCTGTGTAACAGGGACAAGAAAAGGTAACACATCCAATCTTATTCTGCTGATTAAAATAATGTAACAGAAGTCATGTAAGCACACCATCTTAATAAATTTTAAAAGCATTTAAGATTAATATCTCCCATATTCCTATAATAATCCTGTTATTCTGAAACAGCTGCATATTTTTCATATGCAGTGTGAGTGTCTAAATGAAGACTAGATACTCTCTCTTTTGTCTGGGTACAGAAAAGAGGCACTAAACCTTGCACATGGATATTCAAGTTGTTAATCATAATAGGTAGTAAGCCCAGAAAATAGAAATAGAAACCTTTATTTTGCAGCAAGTATTTGTCAAACATACTGAGAATATAGTAAAACAATTTGCGTAAAAAAATAACCATAAAAATCCACACT
This sequence comes from Macrobrachium nipponense, assembly GCF_015104395.2. Taxonomy (NCBI): domain Eukaryota; kingdom Metazoa; phylum Arthropoda; class Malacostraca; order Decapoda; family Palaemonidae; genus Macrobrachium; species Macrobrachium nipponense. The sequence continues at coordinate 103,321,856 of NC_061108.1, forward strand.
TAATGTATGTTGAATACATATTATCTCAAGATTTTCAAGACCTTATCTTTAATTTCACTTTAATTTCCCAGTTGAATATTGCCTATGAAGATTGTTTTCTGTATGTATGCGGCATTGGTTTCAATATAATTTTTCAATATAATTTATATCCAAACAAATAGACTGCAGAGTTTCATTCAGTGAACATTATTCAAGGAAAAGAGGGTTTTATGGGTATTAAAACATTGGACACTGCTCACCTACAACTTCCTTTGTGTCTTCACTTTTTCCTGAAGCGATATTCGTCAAAACCCACAATGCCTCGTACTGGAGGTCGGTGCTGTAATTATACATACAGTACAAAGTTATGACAAAAGAAACTTCTGGAAACTCAGCAAGAGTGTTTTTTTATTCATTACCTTATGTAAACAAAATAATCACTAGAAACCAAGTATTCAAGGAAAACTATAAACAAAATGAGAAGCAAAACTGGTCAAACTGTTGCATTAAATGAGGGCCCATAAAAAAAGTTCCCAAAAATGAAAGTGGACAATGATTTAGAGTTGTCAGAATACACCAGAAAGGAGAGCCTCAAAGGATTTACTATCAAATTCAATGTTTTAAAATCACAAAAAACACTTGATTGGAAGCAAGACCAATTCCCACAAGAAGAGATCTACAGGCAAGTGGTGATCTATGTATTATCCTTTATCAAGTCAGGAGAGATAAAACTGATCTATTATTGGTTTAGGAATATTAATTACAGAAGAGAATTGTCTTCTTTTCAAAGTGTATAAGACCTATCCATAATGCTTGGAGCTATGTTCAGTGCAAAACAGTTCACAATATATATAGTATATATATATATATATATATATATATATATATATATATATATATATATATATATATATATATATATATATCACTCTAAATATAGAGCCATAAATATTACGATTATTGTGGACATCATAATGTCGCATATGTTTAATTCTGCAAAATGTTCAAAATATTTTTTGTGATATTTTATTAATCTTCTTGATTACATATTAAGATATAACAAATACTCAGGTTTAAAGTATTCCATCCAGATCATTTTCCAGCATTTCTGCTTTTAAATTAACATTTTGTAGATAACACTATGTAGTTACATAGGAATAGTACTGATAACTTGACCCCTTAAGTTTAACAAATTTTAATGTAGATTGTGGTGTTTATAAGGATTTATTACTGTTATGCATTCTGACCAGGTTTAATTTTGATCTATCCCAGTCATTATTACATTTGTAACTATAACTGAGGTGACAGAATGGAGACCCCACTTGAAGTTTCCTAAGAAAAAGAGAACCTTACTTATTAATCTGCAAACTTTCGACGGCGGGATTGATGATTCCAGCTGCCATGAATCCCGTAACTTCGGGAATCTCATAGAGACTTAATTTTCGTCTGGCTTTTATTGTCGCCTTGAGCCTCACGACGAGGTCATCGTGGCCCATCAGTTCCACAATTTTTCCACAATCGGTTTCAGTTGACTCCTGTGAAGAGACGAGTGTCAAATTGAAACAAAGAACAAGGTTCTGAATCCAAACACTACATGTTCAACTAAAACTTGGGTAGAAAAAATGAATGAACTTATATTAAACTTTATTCCTTATGTAACATGGACACACCTATAATTAATGTGTCTGTGTGTGTGGTGTTTTGTGGATTCATAAAAACAAAATCCAAAACCCTGTTAATTGACATGGACTTCACTGCACATGGCACAAAAACATAATGTAGTAATTTTAGGGGGAACTATGATTGTGAAAGTGGTTTGTCATACTAACAGAGATTGAAGGAAACGGAGATATTCCTTCTCAAAATCATATACTAGGCAGAGCTTTAACCATAAAAAAAATCTTGTTATATATTAGAACAAGCTAACAACCAAGTTACTGGAGGCACTCAATGTAAGTGGGTTATAGCAAGAAGTTATATATTACAAATGGTTTTGATTTTGTACAAATTACTATATTACTAATTTTACAGGGTGTATCATTCCATACATAATGCTCATTATTCTGTTTTAGTTGGTAAAGCTTATACTTCATTCTACCAAAAACTTCATATTAACTTTCTATTAATAATAAGGAAGGCCTATGTTTACAAAAAAAGACAACCGACGTTCAAATTTCTGCTTGACATTGAGAACTTTTGAATTTTCTCATCTGTGAATGAGAACATATACTAGATATACCAAAATAAATTTAAAACTTCAAATCCTTTGAGAAATAACCAGAAAGTTAATTCCGTTTTCTACAAGTGTCTGCAGTAATCAGGCAGACAAAACATTTATAATGTTATCTAATCTGGTTCAGCGCAGACATTGATATTTTTCACTAAATGGGAATTCTGCCTCTACAACTTCATCATTTTTAATGGCGTGTTGGTGATGTAATCAGAGTAAAAAATTGTTAAATCTTAAAAATAAATCTATCTGAACACAAAAACCACGTGAATTATTTTAGCAGAGTTGTTCCTGCAAGCTTAAACGAAATTTCTCGGATGCTATGACATGCCCTGACAGAGACAATAAGTTTGAGAGTACAACTTTTCAAATTGGTATTTTATTGTAGTGCATTTACTGTGCAATAAGTTATTTTGCTACGGCACAGCTGACACGAAATCTGAATCTTATTCCACCCAAATCGATCGATCGATCGATAGAGAGAGAGAGAGAGAGAGAGAGAGAGAGAGAGAGAGAGAGAGAGAGAGAGAGATAGAGAGAGAGAGCGAGAGAGAGAAGAGAGAGAGAGAGAGAGAGAGAGAGAGAGAGAGAGAGAGAGAGAGACTTACTTCCTCCTCGTCTGAATCTCCTTCGGCTTTGGCATCGTGGCCCATTTTCGCTGACTTTGCACTCTGTGGATGTACAAGCAGGTAGTATATATCATTATTGTGTGAAAATATGGCTTTCTCAACAGCCCATAACGTCTTATCAATATCATAGCAATACTAATTACAGTTTTTCTCTTTCTTTTTTATTCTACTTTATCATTTACAGGAATAACTTACTTCTGGTCGCCCGTCCACTTCAAGGAAACAGTGGATCTGGAAAAAAAAATTAAATATATACAAATCTTATTATCTTGATAATTAAAAAGAAGCAATAGATAAGGAAAATGAAGGATTTTTGTTATGAAAGGTAAAAGGCATTCAGTTTTATTATTATTAGCCGAACACAGACGATTTAACATTAGTACTTGTGTAAGGCAGAAAAGCGGACAGCCAGTGCAGCAATCTTTTTTTTATAAATATATTAAATCTTGAAAATTTAGTCATCAGGAATTTGGAGTTTGTAAAGAGCAACTTTCATTATAACTTTAAGACTGTATCATGCAGAGATGATGTTTAAACTATACAGCATTCTTTTTAATGATAAAATACGTAGATCCAAAACATGATATTTTTTATCTGTTGCAGTATTTTATGGTTAGCTTGCCACTTAACAGCTACGGAATGTGGAGACTTTAAAAAAAGTAAAATGTTATTTCTGTACGATGGGACACTGCTTGGCATCCATATTGTCTCTACGGCGAGGATTTCAACCACCTTTCCCCACCAAGTACTCCTTGAATTAATCCAAGACACAAGTCACCAACCATCGACTATTCCCTCTTTAACCTGACACTTGACATTGGAATGTTGTGAAGCGACATTGCTTAATGATATATCGAATGTACTGTAGTTAGTACGATCAGCTACTTGAAATTGAAATAAATTTAAATAATCTTTATTAACTCATTTTTTCACTTTACAGCTGCCTACGTATATCGTTGAGTTACCAGACTGTTGCCTCAAGTAAACTTACGTGCGTACTTAAGCATTCCACAAAATTGTCAATATATTATTTACACAACAGAAGTGTTTTTTAGTATTATTATATTTCAACACTTGAATTTTAATCCTTCCCCGTTAAAAGTTTTATGACGTTATCCTCCCTTTTATTTTTTTTTATTATATGTCATTTAAAGCTACTATTACCAGAGATCTTCATAGTTTGTAAAATAAGAATAAGGAAGGCTCACTTTAGGGGTCAATACTTTTTATGATGTCATCACCCAAAAAAAGTGTTATGGCCTGTCCACACTAGCGGGCACTTCTCAACTGTTTATCTTGCCTCTCGCTTCTGAAGCAGTGTTACCAGACAGTCACATCGTTCTGCCTCCATACTCCGGTCGATGGGTTATGGGAGCAGTGTTTGCCAGTAGAGCAGTGCCCGCTAGTGTGGACGGGGCTTTAGGCTTTCAAACAATAAACTGAGTTCGGGCATGGTGGTGGTGGTGGTGGTTGTTCTTCTTAACAGGACTGAACCAAACACAAACTGTCTAACAAAAACCCTGTTCTTCTTCTCTCTCATTCAGTTTCACTTATTACAGCCGGGCAGTGGTCTCTCTCTCCCCCTTTTGTAGTCAACGATGAACCAATTAACTTCCGTGATATCAACCATTCCCAGTTTACAGTTTTGGTTGCTGCTTCCCTCTGCCAACAGACACGTTTCCGAACTCACTTCCTGCTTGAGTTTCTGTTGTAGACCTACATAATCCCCGCTTTGCTATTTTAGTTCCTCATTGGACGAGTCCAGGTTCAATTCCCCACTCTGCCAAAGCGGAATCACAGGAATTTATTTCCGGTGATAGAAACTCATTTCTCGATGTGGTTCGGATCCCACAATAAGCTGTAGGTCCCATTGCTAAGTAATCAGTTGGTTCCTAGCCATGTAAAAATAGCTAATCCTTCGTGCATGCCCTAGGAGAGTTGTTAATCAGTTCAGTGGTCTGATAAAAACTAAGAGAAAAATTAAATTTACCTTTTCCAAGCAACTTTATGCTATACGATAACATTCATACGCACTAAACACGCATACACTGTAAAAATGTGTAGTACGAGTAAACCTGAATGATTCCTAAAAATAAAACACGCAACGGTGATACGAAACGACACCAACGTTGTGGTTCCGGATTCCCACAAAAGCTGTAGGTCCTTGCTAGTAACAGTTGGTTCCTTAAAGCCATGTAAAAAATAAGCTAATCCTTCGTGCCAGCTAGGAGAGTTGGTAATCAGTTCGTGGTCTTGATAAAAAAACTAAGAGAAAAATTAAATTTACCTTTTCCAAGCAACTTTATGCTATACGATAACATTCATACGCAACTAAAAACCGAACACTGTAAAAATGTGTAGTAGAGTAACCTGAATGTATTCCGGTTAAAAAAAAAAAAATAAAAACGCAAAAACGGTTTTTGTACGCAACGACCCAACCCTGCAACACACTTACACACAATATATATATATATATATATATATATATTATATATATATATATATATATATATATATATAAGGGTACTGGTGTGCTATGAAACCAATCAAGTAGCATCACTAACAGAATTCAGAATTCCCTGTGATATCTAGTGTATCTTGGATGCTAAAACTGACGTCCTATCTGCATGTCTTATTGCATATATATATATAATATATATATATATATTATTATATATATATATATATAATATGTGTGTGGTGTGTGTGTAATGCCAAGGTGTATTAGATTAACTATTAATGATATGCGAATATCACAAGAAAAGAGACCCATACTTGGTAACATTCATTACAGGAGCTCAAGGCTACTGCTATATCCAAGGAGATAAACGTCAAACAGATCAATATACAACGAGCTTCTACATTCCAAAGCACTTCACAAGCACTACTCTCAACGTGCACATAGAAAACGGGCATAAGACTGTCAGGTCAAGAGACTCGCAGGGTTTAGCCTTTTTTTCTCTCGTGTTCTTTAATTAGGAAAATACTTTATGATTATTCCACTTAAGTCGTTCCTTTTCACATATTTCTACCGCTGAAAAATATACAATTTAATTGAGACTGGTATGAGGAAGCTGTAAGTATTTGATACCTGCGTAAATATCTCTGGACATATTCTAAACATCAATTCATTTTTTTTTTTTTTTTTTTTTTTGGTACCAGTTTACATTTACTTGAAGTCTCAGATTCACGCAAAACAAATAATATTAACACGAATAACAAATTTACGAAAATACTTTTTTCTGGAAACCTTTATGTGGCCAAGAATTGTGACTGGATACAGTCCATATATCCTTCACGAAACCCTCGCAAAACCAGATACAAGTACTGAACAAAACAAAACGAGGACAGAACCACTATCTGATCGCCAGATACCACCACCGCAATGAAAGGGCCATCTGCATAATATATTCACACTAGCTAAACAAATGAGTCTATTTATTCCTAAAAGTGTCTGAAAACCCAATTAACGTACCAACTGCCCTCATATTCATTTCCCTCTAAGACAGGAATACGGCCAATTTGGACAATCAAGATGAAGAAAACGATGACCTTGATCACGAACGAGGTCCATGGCGCTGTTGTGTTATTCATGGAAAAATCCTCCGCCACGTACCACCGAACACAAGCCGTTAGCAGTATTCAAACTCATAATTACTATGGAAATGTCCTATTATCAAGATCGCTTGACATGGAGTAGAAAGATGGCGCCGAAAAAGGACAAGGATCTATCTACTGCGAGGCGTACTCCAAAGGCTTTTATATACAAATCAATAACCACATGACGTAATTTATACGACATCGCGAAATCAATATTCGCCCGTGGTACAGATATCGTGAATGAGACTAAATTATTGGTCACAAACGAGTTACAATTCTTTCCAAGTAAATTTCATCAGGAAATACAAGTTACGTACTTTCTGCGAGCGTTTAATTTCTTGTAGAAATCCTGAAGTGTTGATTTTAAACTTAATTTGTGCCCACATCCCTAAGATTTCGACTCAGAATTTTTAATACATACGGTTCTAGTATATATATCTCTAAATTTCGTACACGTGTTCATAAAATGTTGATTTTTAATCTTTTTTGTACACACGTTCCCCAGTTATTTTTTTTTTTTTAGTTCGTAAAACGTTAATTTCTAAACTTTTATAAACTCCAAAACTGTATTTCAACTTATTTTTATATGCGTTTCAATACTGTGGGTTGTAATTTTTGCTTATTCAGGGAGTTAGCCTACAAACTACTTTGTTGTTGGGGGGGGGGGGGGGGGGTGTTAGGAAAGCCCTATGGAAGAGCCTAAAAAGGTCTGAAAAAGGTGTTTTGCATAGAGTTAAAGATAGAGGAACTTTAGGTTGGAATATTTATTCTAATAGATATTAGAATGAAAATCTAAAAAATAAATAATGAACATCTTAAACAGTACAGAAAAATTATTTCGAATAAAAAATAGCGCATTTATTTAAATTTTCGTTGGCAAAACAAGGCTCTATTTGACCGTCGATTTTAGCACCTTTTACGTTAAAAGTTAGGAACATAATGTTTACAACTTACGCCTGATGGGAAAATCTTGCACACATTCCGAGTAAGCTTTTCTGTAAATATGTTCTTTGTTACTTTCTAATTTTTTTTTTATACACCCTCTCCTACAATGTTGGTTTAAAATACTTGTATGAGCACAGTCCTAAATTGTTGGGTTTTTTAATGCACACAAATTCTAATTTGTTGGTTTTTTAATGTACACAAATCCTAAATTGTTGGTTTTTTAATACATACATTCCTAAAATGTTGATTTTTTTTATGTACACATTCCTAAAATGTTGGTTCTTTATGTACACGTTCCTACAATGTTAGCTTTCTTATGCACCCGTTCCCACAATGTTCCTAAAATGTTGGGTTTTTTTATGCACTTTCCTAAAATGGTTTTTTAAGCACACAATCCTAAAATTTTATTTACTTTTTCGGCAAACGTTCCTAAAATGTTGGTTTTTTAATCAAAAGTTTGTAAAATGTTTTTTTTTTTTAATCTCAAGTTCCTAAAATGTTTTTTTATGCGCGTTCTTAAAATGTTGGTTTTTTAGCACACATTCCTAAAATGTTGGTTTTTATACACACATAGCCAAAATGGCTTTTTTATGCACACATTCCCAAAATGGTGGTTTTTTATGCTTTCGTTCCTAAAATGTTTATTTATGCACAGGTTCCTAAATTGTTGGGCTTTTTTATGCCCACAAGCCTCAAATGATTTTCTATGCACATGCTCCTTAATTGTTTTTTTTTTATGTACACATTCCTTTAATGTTGGTTTTTTACACACGTTCCTAAAATGTTGTTTTTTTATGCACACATTCCTAAAATGTTATGCAGACGTTCCTCAAGTGTTGGTATTTTTATGCACGCATTCCTCAAATGTTCGTTTTTATGCAGACGTTCCTGAAATGTTTTGTTTGTTTTTTGTTTGCTCCCGTTCTTAAAATGTCGTTTTTTTACACACGTTCCTCAAATGTTTGATTTCTTTTATGCACATATCAAAATTTTGGTTTTTTATGCACGTTTCTACATTGTTGGTTTTTTATGTACACTTTCCTAAAATATTTATTTCCTTTTTTTTTTTTTGCACATGTCCCTACAGTGCTGACTACTAATTTTTTGTGCGTATACATGTTCCTAAAATAACTATCCCTAAAATTTTGTATTCACAATCTTAAAATGTTTATTCGAGCATTTAAAATAAGTTCTGTCGTGGAAACCTTCCTCTAGTCTTCCAGTGCAGTGGTGAGAAAAGCAATAGTAATTACATTTGCAGCGACCTTCCATGAACGATGCTTTTAAAAAGGCATTTGTCGGCTTAAAAAAAAAAAAATACCGTCATGCGTCAACAGCTCTAAAACTAATTTGCCCTTCGATTAGCTATGACGTAGTACGGTGCAAGATTTATGGGATCAACTGAACAGAATCGACAGTCTTAATTTTTTTCTTTACTGTAATTCTTAGTCTCATATCTTTCTATCTTTATTATTCAGTTGACGCTCTTTTTTTTTATCTTTTTAATTATTTTTTATGATTCTCTGCCCTCCGAAATGATAACAACTCTGTCAGATTTACTACAGCGTTTCACACAAATGAAATGTCACATTAAGGAGCTTTTGTACCTAACAAAACTTGACCAAGTCTTCCCTAAGGATCATGCTCATGAGCGGCGCAACACGTGACGCATTTTACAGCAATCCTAATATATCCTGCATCAGCAAACAAATCCGGTTCCATCTCAAGATGTTATCAACTACTCCGTGACCTATACCCTTTCTTCCACACAATTTCTATGAAGTATACCAGTCTCCTACACTTTTGATATATCATGCGACACACAAGACACTTCTAATAATTATAACTCTGTTAGCAGTTTAATAATAATCACTGAAAACTATTTTTGACTTAACATTTGAATCTAAGTTCCATACTTCAATGTCAAGTGTTATTTTCGTGCTCGGACGAATGAGCTTCGTCCGAACACGCACTCATGCAGGAGTCAAGAGTAAGTCATTGAGTTCATATATTTTCATTTTTTTCGCATCTACGTAGGTGGAAGAAATAACCAGTTAAAAGGGATGGTTTCTTCTTTTTGTTTAGTTTACTTTGTTTCTAACACTAATGCCAGACATTAACGTTTGCTTAATCGCAAGTTCATGACTCAGGGTCCTATAACGTATTTTTGGCTGTAAAATGAATGACCCCCCCCCCCCCCCACTCAGGAAGTGGTGGACAAAACTCTCTCTCTCTCTCTCTCTCTCTCTCTCTCTCTCTCTCTCACACACACACACACACACACACACAGTCATCACCATGATAAGAATTGAGACATCTTCCAGTCTTAATTCTCTGCCCATCACGTATCCCATCCAGGTAGTCTGACCTTGCCTTGTCTATCTAGGAAAAGGGCAGATGTGAGTGTGTTATTTAAGGCTGAAATATAATTATAATTATAATTATATATATAAATATATATATATATCTATATATATATATATATATATATATATATATATATATATATATATATATATATATATATATATATATATATACACACACACACACACACACACACACACACACACACACACACACACACATATATATATATATATATATATATATATATATATATATATATATATATATAACTGAATCACGAAAGTTAGGAATGTGATAAATCCATAAAATAAAGATATATGCCACAAAGGAAAATAAACGACAGAGTATCCGCGAGACCTTTCGACGTTAAACTTCCTTTACTAAGCAGAAACTGACATGCATGAGGAAAAAGACAATACAAGAAGATTCGTATAACTGACAGATATGGATTATAAAGAGATTAGTACCTAGAATCCGACACGCCTGGAAGATGGAGTAACCTTCCCAAACAGGCATAAACAATGGGTGCAATTAAAAGTTTAAGACAATCATCTCAGATACAAGGACGAGACAATTAAAGGATTATAGGTGACAGCTATTCAGAACTTTGGTAAACAAAACCATATTCACAATACATGTCAGACATACATTACAACGAAGAAAACTCTAAGGCAACTAATTTTTATTTAAGTCTGTAAATATATCTTTGAGGTCATTCTTAAACATGTTACAAATACAAGGGTCTAAATGAAAAAGGTCACGACTAACATTGAAATTACAATGAAAAGTAAGTTGTATTAAAGAAGATTCTAAAAGATTTCGTGATAAGACATCTCTTGACCTTGCAATTACTGAACTACCAACCCAATTTATTCGGTGGTTGTTTTCTCTTAAATGAATGAATATTGCATTAGATGTTTTCCCAGTTTTTACAGAATATTTATGCTGGCTTAGCCTTACTTCTAGGCCCTTGCTAGACTGTCCGAGATAAAATGAGGGACAATCCATACATGGAATTTTATATGTTATGTTGTTGCTTTCTCTGGGGCCATTTTTTACTAACATTCCTTTTAGTGTGTTATTATAGGAAAAAACAAGGTTGACATTAAAAGCTTTTAACAATGATTTAATGGTTTCAAATCCGTTAAGATAAGGCAAACTGAGAATGTTCTTAGAATTTTCTTTCTGTGTGTTACCTAACTATAAAACTTTTTGTGGGCTTTATTATACCAAATATCTAATATATGTGAAGGATAGCATAAATCTTTCCCTATTTTTAGTATGTATTCAATTTCTTGATCCAAATATTGTGGACTGACAATGCGCAATGCTCGTAAAAACATAAAAGAAAAAATTTATATTTTTATGTTAAGATGGTGGCTTGAGAAGAAATGAACATAAGTTAAGTTGTTGGTCGGTTTCCTATAAATACTGAATTTACATTGAAATGGTTCTCTATGTATCAAAACATCTAAGAAAGGGAGGCAATTGTCTTTCTAATTCTAGAGTAAACTTAATCGATGGTACCTGGTTATTTAATTTAGAGAGTAAATCATTTACATCAATACCGACAGGCAGAACAGCTAAACAGTCATCAACATAACGATACCACTTTACAGGAATGTAAATGATATTAGGTAAGTAGCGTTTTTCAAAGAATTCCATGTACAGGTTTGAGAGTAGTGGTGATAAAGGATTTCCCATTGCCATGCCAAATATTTGTTGATAAAATTCACCATTGAATGTAAACTTACAATGACAAATGCACAAACTCGTGAGTGAAATAATGTGACTTATAGGTAAAGGTAACATGCTGAGTTAGTTCCTTACTAAGATATTCTAAAATAGAGTCTATAAGGACTTTAGTAAAAAGAGAACTTACATCAAAACTAACGAATCTATCAGTAGGGCAAAGAGCAATTTTGTTTAATTTATCAACTAAATCTAGAGAATTATATATATGAGAATCGGAGATGGTTCCAAGTAACGGGGACAAGATCTCAAGTGATATATTTCGAAAGTTTATATGAAACTGAACCAACAGTACTGATAATAAGCCGCATAGGGTTATTTTCTTTGTGCGTTTTGACTAATCCGTACAAGGTAGTGAAGGAGATTTGACTGACAATTTGCCTAGTAGTTCTGTTTTATCTTTAAGGATATTTTTCACTGTGCTATTGAAGTTTTTTATGACTTGATCAAGGGGATTTTTTGTTAGTTTTTTATAAGTCACATCATCATCCTGTAGGGCTTGCATACGTGATATGTAGTCAGCTTTATCTAAAATTACCACACTATTTGACTTATCAGCTTTTGTAATGTGGATAGTATTGTCCTTTTTAAGATCGGTCAAACTTTTTTTATAGCGAGCAGGGAAGTTACTTTCATGCTTAATGTTGGCAGCTCCGTAAACAATACCTTTAATCATGTCAACATGATTTTGAGGAAGGTCACAATATTTTTCAAATTTGCTTAGGGATGACGCAATCATTAAAGCAGAGGGTCGACTTGTTATAAAGAAAGATAAACCATATCCAAGCGCACTCACAACATTTTCACTTATTTGTTTACTACATAGGTTAACAACATAATCTTGACGTGCACAATTAGTCCAATCACTGCTATCAATAAATTTTTTTTGTTTTCTGTCGAGTTTTCTTTTCAGGGCATCTGTTGTCCTACATAGTTTTTCGTAAATTTCCCGTCGCAGCGAGTCCTTCCAATCAGCCGGGATGGAACGATTGAAAGAGATCCTTGTTTTTTCCTGTTCCTTGAATTTTTCCTTTATATTCAATGGTGAATTTTATCAACAAATATTTGGCATGGCAATGGGAAATCCTTTATCACCACTACTCTCAAACCTGTACATGGAATTCTTTGAAAAATGCTACTTACCTAATATCATTTATATTCCTGTAAAGTGGTATCGTTAAGTTGATGATATTTTAGCTGTTCTGCCTGTCGGTATTGATGTAAATGATTTACTCTCTAAATTAAATAATAGAATTAGAAAAAGGTAATTGCCTCCCTTTCTTAGACGTTTTGATACATAGAGAACTATTTCAAATGTAAATTCAGTATTTATAGGAAACCGACCAACAACTTAACTTATGTTCATTTCTTCTCAGGCCACCATCTTAACATAAAAATATAAATTTTTTCTTCTATGTTTTTACGAGCATTGCGCATTGTCAGTCCACAATATTTGGATCAAGAAATTGAATACATAAGAAAAATAGGGAAAGATTTATGCTATCCTTCACATATATTAGATATTTGTTATAACAAAGCCCACAAAAAGTTTTATAGTGTAAGTAACACACACAAAGAAAATTCTAAGAACATTCTCAGTTTGCCTTATTTTAACGGATTTGAAACCATTAAATCATTGTTAAAAGCTTTTAATGTCAACCTTGTTTTTTCCTATAATAACACACTAAAAGGAATGTTAATAAAAAATGGCCCCAGAGAAAGCAACAACATAATATATAAAATTCCATGTATGGATTGTCCCTCATTTTATCTCGGACAGTCTAGCAAGGGCCTAGAAGTAAGGCTAAGCCAGCATAAATATTCTGTAAAAACTGGGAAAACATCTAATGCAATATTCATTCATTAAAGTGAAAACAACCACCGAATAAATTGGGTTGGTAGTTCAGTAATTGCAAGGTCAAGAGATGTCTTATCACGAAATCTTTTAGAATCTGCTTTAATACAACTTACTTTTCATTGTAATTTCAATGTTAGTCGTGGCCTTTTTCATTTAGACCCTTGTATTTGTAACATGTTTAAGAATGACCTCAAAGATATAATTACAGAATTAAATAAAAATTAGTTGCCTTAGAGTTATCTTTGTTGTAATGTATGTCTGACATGTATTGTGAATATGGTTTTGTTTACCAAAGTTCTGAATAGCTGTCACCTATAATCCTTTAATTGTCTTGTCCTTGTATCTGAGATGATTGTCTTAAACTTTTAATTGCACCCATTGTTTATGCCTGTTTGGGAAGGTTACTCCATCTTCCAGGTGTGTTGGATTCTAGGTACTAATCTCTTTATAATCCCTATCTGTCAGTCATACGAATCTTCTTGTATTGTCTTTTTCCTCATGCATGTCAGTTTCTGCTTAGTAAAGGAAGTTTAACGTCGAAAGGTCTCGCGGATACTCTGTCGTTTATTTTCCTTCGTGGAATATATAAATATATATACATATATAAATTATATATATATATATATATATATATATATATATAATATATATATATATATATATATATAATATATATATATATATATATATATATATATATATATATATATATATATATATATATATATATATATATATAAACAATATATATATATATATATATGAATATATATATGTAAATATATATATAAAATATATATATATATAAATATATATATATATATATATATATATATATATATATATATAAATAAACAATATATATATATATATATATATATATATATATATATATATGTATATATATATATATATATATATATATATATATATATATATATATATATATATAAATATATAAGAGATCCTCACGTGAAAATGAAAGGAGGAGGTACCAAGACTTTCAACTTTTATTCCAAAGTCATCTTCAGGGCTTGAAGATGACTTTGGAATAAAAGTTGAAAGTCTTGGTACCTCCTCCTTTCATTTTCACGTGAGGATCTCTTATATACTTCACCCACGGGACCATTGTGGAATTGCAAGACATATATATATATATATATATATATATATATATATATATATATATATATATATATATGTACATGCAGTTGTGAAAGTTAAGGCGTAAATATTAGATTTCTACTTCTAGTAATGCTGCCGATATGCATTTATTAAGATTATGGACAAGTTAGGATGTGGGGGGGAAGAGAAGGGAATAGGAAGAAAACGTAAAGCAAAGATCGGGAGAATAAAATTCTCGAGACCTTTTTACCTCTTGATCTTTCATTACTTTCTTCGCCACGGAGGAGCGGGATACATCGTCGTCGTCGTTTGCCGTGTCTTTGTCTTTACAAGTTTCGCCTTTCTCCTCTTTCCAGCTGTCTTGGGTCGGCTGCTCCATCCACTTGCTGTTTCTGTTCGTCGCAGAATCGTAGGAGGGGGGAGGGGTGAGTCTATGTGTCTCCTCCCTCTCCCCCTCCTCCACTATGCTGATTTCATCCTCTTCGGGAACCCTGTGTTGGCCGATGTTAGGAAGGGGCTGGTGGTAGGGTCTGCGTCGATGGCTGCAAAGGAGATTAACGATGGATGTATACCAGCCATTAAATTTTCAGTACATTTGTCGTTACTGATTGCAGCAGGAACCCTTGTGTCTAATTCCGAACACAAAATATATAACCTTCTTTGAGACGTAAACGTGAAACAGGTATGGCGTTCTCAAAATGACCACACTTTTCATTATAAAATAAAAATACCAAGCAGAAAACACAAACTTTTACTTTTAAATGAACCCATTATACATCAACCACTCGCAAATTATTCAGCAATACAATTAATAATTTTGCAATTTCAACTTACCAGAATCATCATTCCAGGTAAGGATTAAGAGCAGGAAAAGAAAGAAAGACAATTAGCGTACAATTTACAGTAAGAACCCAAACATTCTTTGTAATAATAAATCAATCAAGTCAAATTACCTTCCCTGCACAATGTGCCGACTCAATTTGATTAAAATTCTAAAGCCGAATTATTTTAAAACAATCTAATATGACTTTATGTAACCTGGAATCTATATATCATTCCAATGAACTGTGAATTATTCGTTGAGTAACCTCGGGTTATGCTTATCTTACCCACAAATCTCTGAGAAGGTGAGCCGCGAGGCAGATGCGAGCAGGCATTGGGATTTTCTACCTAATAAGCCAATGATAATCGCCATGAACTTTACTGATAAAATAATTCTATTCAAATAAGTCGATAACAAATGTGTATTTTTTTTTTTATTGAGAAATAGACTTTGTGTGAATGCACCAATGGTAATTAATACTTTTAAAGTTACCAACATCTCTGCTCGCAATCAGGCTCAACGAATTCGGGTGGTTACTTACTCACCAATCCTGAATTTGAAACACCCAGTGCGCTAGATATATTTACAGACGTGAGCATTGTAATGTCAAGCTTCATTCAAGTGCTGAGAAAAGAACTCTGTGTAACCAACCTTGCAGATCCTTACAGTAAGGGGCAAAACTAAAATTTTAACTCCTTCCCGTCGCTCAGAGCTGAAAATGAGCTTGAGGTAGCGACCAGAAATTTTTAGATAAAGTGGCTGATACCTACGTACAGCCTACAGTTTAACGTGATTTTGAATTTCTGAAAAATGAAATGAAGCTATGGGGTACAAAAAACCATATTTTTGAAAATGTTGTCACACGTGAACTCAAGCTTCAAGAGCTATTACCAGTGATTATTCCTGCAACATTTGAAAGATATTTTGGAGTTCCAGTTTTAAAAGAAAGGGAGTCTAGAAACAATACAGAAAAAGAAAGCTGGTCAGCAGACAATATGTTCTGAGGTAGCATCAAAGCGTAACGTGGGTTCGATTCATTTATTGAGATGTTTTTTTAAAAGCATGTTGCCAAGTTATCGGATGTTATTGCCATAAAATGAAGCGGTTTCAAAACAGACTGTCTATTTTCTACGTGAAAAACAACAGGCACTATTTTAAACGTTTTAATTCTTAAGAAACAATATTATCTGCTGAGACACTTGTTGGCGAAAACGCCTGCTGAAAAAACGGTCCAAAGAGTTAAATGGTCGAAGTCGGTTATAAGTAAAACTAAATTTAGGTGCTTCTGATAATGGCGTTCATCGGTAATAAGCAAATTTAATCTTGACCAAAGAATAAAAGACCATGTTGAAACGAGATGCAAACTTAATTAAATAATAAAAGTATTACTGATTGCTTGTAAATTAATCGAAAACAAGGGAAGCTAAAGAAAACACAGTTCAAGCAAAGGATAAACTCGAGTAAGGAAGGACCACAACAGCTACAACAGACACCAAAAGATGACGCTGTGCAGTGATTTACTCTACATGCATGGCCGCACAAACAGTGAAACAGAGGTGCTTTGTTAAGCTGCATGCTGTCTAATGATTATCTGCTGCATGCTTTGTCTAATGATTATCTAGAGTCTTTTAGACCGAATTGGAAAGGCTTTAGCTTTTCATCATCTTCGGGATTAACAATTTACATGTGGAATTTGCCTACTCCAAACTCTCGTCATCCCTCTCACGCTTCCAGTGATATAGCTGTCTAGTCAGGATTCCAACTCAATGCGTCTCTGTGCTGTCACGCCTGGTGCTTATTTACAGCAACTTCCTCAGTGGAACAACAACGCCAGTTGAGCAACGTGACTGCATGTGCAGGACGCTGTGTAGGATCATTCACTCCTTTTGCCATTTCTGAGATTATACAGATTTGGTCTTTCAAAGTTCAGTGTCAAATGCCATCGAAATTCCAGAACGGGATGTGTTAACCGACTTAGTGTCTAATTAAGAGATTATTTTTATGGTGTTTTCACGTCAAAATATTTTGTTGGCTGTTATGTGTAGCCTTATTTTTTTTATTATGAATTACAGGCATTAATTAAAATCGTCATGACTTGCGCAGGAGCTGTCAAAACACAAATCTAATCTCTACTCTAAAGATCGAGATACAAATGCTTTTCTGTGTACGAGACAGCCCCTTTGCAGTTTCTCCCTCGCTGGTTATTCGGCGAATACCAGTGTGCACTACTTCTTCCCTTCTGAAATTTCCTTGGACATGCAAGAACGTAGAAATTCGCTAACGTCATGGAAGGTAGTTCAAGAGCAGGAAGCCTGTCTGTCCCTGAGCCATAGAGTAAAGAGGACCAAGACTCTCTATTGCCTATGTTATACGACTCCTTCCGCCTGCGGTGGCTGCCGACCCTTTCCCCGTTTCGACTGGAAGCGCTGTAGTTTAGTATTGAGGGTGACCTTGACGAAAAGACACTAGCCCCGTCTGCTATGAGAGGGGGCAGCCGAACTCGGGAGGAGATTGCCCGTATACGTGCCCTCCCGGACTCAATCGACTCCATCTGTCAAATCGGGTTTCCTTAAGCTGTCATATCGGACACCACAACAAGGATGCGTTAAGTCTAGTTCTTGAAAAGAACATGTCGGTGCAACTAGTCAATCAAAGGGTGCGCAAAGCAACACATACGAACACGACAATGACATCGAGAAACCTTAATATGTAAGGCGATCTGGGTATGTAAGTCATCGTGGGTGTGGTCCTTAGGAACACCTGCATGTGGTCCTCGCAGATCGTGGTCTTGGTGTCAGACCAAAATGGTGCTCCAGTCGGTAACACCACTGACTGCGCGTTGCTCTGACCCAGCAACAAAAGAGATATGAATTCCTAATACTACTACTACAGGATTTTTCACTTAAATCTTCTTGTCATTTTTATTCCTTAAAGTGAAAGAACCAATCTAATTCATAGGTTAGTTATTCTTATTGGATTAGACGTTCGATGTTGTAAATGACCTTCCTTATGACTTGTAATCAATTTGATGTGATATTAGTACTGAAAAACCTGCACACTAGAACGTTATATATTCACAGACCGTCTTACAATCCGGACGTGAATCAAAACTGATATTAAACTCCCAATATTTCAACGTTACTATGGACAATATCGAAACGCTTCAAGTAATGGCACCTAACTGAAGCTACAGGGGATAAACCATGACATTAAATCTATGTTTGGCAGCCAAACCCATTTCTTTGACAAGACTAGTTTTCAAGAAAAACTTTTCCCCTAACAAAGGCATTTTTTTCTTATCGTACCCGAAACATTATCAATGAGAATCTTGAAAGAATTATTACAAGATTTATGAAAATAAGCAGGCTCCCCTGAAAAAGTAATCTTTGAATATGACCTGCGGGAAAAATCTAACTAGTGAACATTTTGATTACTTGGCAAAACGGGACATCAAATATATACAATCTTGACCGAAAAAAGTAACTTGCGTAAATGAGATCTGTTATTTTATCTCGTTTCATTCTGAACTTGATAAGGGTAAAGATAATCTCTCTAAAGATAAAAATAGGAAAACCACTAGGACTTCAAGCAAGTGGAACTACAGTACTGTTATTCCCAGATTCAACAGGTCGTTAAATTAGCTGAAAAACATATTTTGTGTTAGAAATATATATAAACACGTTCCTTTATTCTATTCGAACGACAGCTTGCCTTGTCAAACCCTACTACTGGAAAAAGTTTTCCGAGACGTCCCTTTTGGCTGATGGACACGGGGAAGGAAAGGACTTATGATATTATAATTGGGGGGGTGGGGGGGGGGGTGGGGGGGGGGGTAAGGAAGGAAGGAGAAGAAAAGGAGGATTTGGTTAGATAAAACGACGGAAAATGACTGGAACACGAGGAATAAGGCCAAGGTTTGGATAGCAAAAATGACTTGAGCCATTTCCTTCAAAAAGCAATATGACGAAGTTTTCCAGAGTAAAAACTAAATGTATTAAATTGAGATTTTTATGTCTTACATTCATAAAAATATTTCTTTAATTAAAAATACATTCAAAGAAGAATTCCAGATAATAAATATTTCTTCACTTAAAAATATATTCTAAGAACAGAGTCCCAGATAAAAGAATATTTCCCCCAAATTTGAAAAAAAAATGACGTACACAACTTGACCGAAATGAACACATTCCTGGAACCATCATGAGAAGGTTCCTATGCTGTGACATCATACCTCCATCTCCTTCGCGGACTTCATGATGTTCTGATCACTGGCAAAGGCCGCCGACCTGACCTCCTTCGGAGTCATCACCCGATACTGGCCGAAGGAGGAGAAGACGGGCGGAGTGGGAGGCCGCACGAAGCTGCTACTTTCGCTCTGAATCACCACCGACTCATTCCTCATGCTGCCCTCTTCTTCGTGCATTGCTCATTACACCTGGGATGAGAGGGATGACTTTCATTAGTTTATTATTCCTTCGCGAATTCTCATTAGCGACCTTGAAGGATTCAAAATCCTTTCAGGTTAGTTTATGAGAACGTGAGAAATGTCTTGTTACAAGTTCACCATCAGATTTCTTAAAATTAATCTACACAGTATGGTAATTATTCAGCTATATATATATATATATATATATATATATATATATATATATATATATATATATATATATATATATATATATATATAACTGAATAATTACCATACTATGTAAATTAAATTTAAGAAATCTGCAGATGAACTTGTAACAAGAGATTTCTCACGTTCTCATAAATTAACCTTATATATATATATATATATATATATATATATATATATATATATATATATATATATATATATAAATCACATATATATACATATATAATGTATGTGTCCCACAATCAATGGCATAAAATTAGAAGTTGTGGGAACGAAACAAGCTGGAACCGAAGGTATAGCATTACAAGGTTAACCAATCAATAATGCTGCCGCAATTGTGCACCCCGGGACAGTTATTAGGGATGATGGATCCCGAGAACGCGGGAAATCAGGCTATGGAAGTGCTTAGCAGCAAACAAGGGGCTCCTGATATGAGATTTACGTTACTTACTATTTATATATTTCAAATATAGTCTAAGGCAGAGAATAACGATTGTGCTTAGGAAACACTTTCTAGAGGTTTCGAGTTTTGGAGAGTCAAGACTAGGGAAGTTCACATTCATTATGACCCAAGAGAGAGATGGAAAACAGTCAATTTATATCAAAGATCGATGACCGAATGTTGGCTCTGGCTTCGGCACGTTCTTCGATTACAGCCTGACAGGGTTCGAGACAAGTTCTAACCCAGTAACCTCAATCATCTACCTAGAGGAGAAAGAATGCTATTGCCAACTTGGAACATAACTATAAAAAAAGGAACTATAGGGAATAGGGATCATATATATATATATATATATATATATATATATATATATAATATATATGTGTGTGTGTGTGTGTGTGTGTGTGTGTGTGTGTGTGTGTGTGTAAATCGAGCTATAAATGTCCTTTAACATCTAATTCGCTCTACCTCGGAATTAATATATTTTCATATATGTTAACCAAAGGCTACATGCGGACAAACGCTAGTGAGGTCGAGGTGGGCTGATGCCGACTCCAAAACAACGAACACCTGAGAGCGACAGGTATTTGTAGTTGAGAGGCGGCATAAAATATCAAGCTATGAATGTCGCTTAATATCCAATTCACTATACCTCGGGAGTAACTTGCTCCCAAAGAAAGTTATATTGATAAGTTCATCCCACGAGTGGGATTCGAACTGGCGCCCGGTTTGGCAAACTGCGACGTACAGCGACTTTTGACACAGAGCCATCAAGAGATATATATAGTCGATACCGACTATGCTGTATATACATCGTCTGTCGTATTCAGGCTTTTGAACTTTCATTTCCAAAATGAAATGGCCATTCACCGAATTCAAAGGATGCACTCCGCTGAATAATGCATAAAATAATGTAGTAATTGCGTGAATGACATACATGTAATTCATTTACAATAAATTGAACACAGGTTCAAACAAAAGTGATAACAGTATCATGTGAAAAATATTTTTGTTTACATCTCTTAATTATTGCAAACTTTTATGGTAACTTAAAATGATAGTAAACAGACTATCATCGCCCAAAATTATGGAAGTCTCTCTTTAGAAAATGCAATACCTGTCACAGTTCGCACTTAAGAAGTGGCTTCGAAAACGGCAGAAACACATACTCAAAACCACCTCTCAGTTCTGAGCCCAATGAATGACCTGAATTTTGGCCTGGGGAGCAATCGCGCAAACTGTAATATTCCACACCAAATTGGTCCTAAGAGCATTTTCTGGACAGGAGAATCACCCGTGATTCTACTATTAAAGATGTGAATGCGGCAGTGACTGCTGTCTCGTTCATTTCTTTAGCCCCCACCTATTGAGAGAAACGGTTATTGGTGAGTAGCTAGGCATTATTATACTATAATACACGAAAACAGGCATTGTTGTTAGTGAGGAAAAATATTTCTCTTTACTCCTGGGATAAGATACTTTCATTCCATCTCACAACCACCCAGCTCCAACTTTCTAGATATCACAACCGAACACAACGACCAATTATTAGTATCAAATGAAGCAGACCTCCAAAATAAAATATAAATCATAAAAATTCACTGTCATTTTGTTGTCCCTTCTACGACTGCGCATATGAAAAAGCCCAATAATTTACAACTGATTAGTAAAAAGACCATGATCATGAAAAAGACGTCTTCACCAAGGTGAGTGATCTGTGAGATATCTTCCCTTTTCTCACACACAGTCAGTTTCCTAAAATATCCCACTTTCTATTCTGGCGTAAAAGTTCTCAGGGCTTAAATTATTCCCAACCACCTTAAATAGAAGTTACTGACGTCATGATTGCGTCACGTGAATGAAACAGGTTATTGGTAAGGCCGGTCGATATTGTACTATATTAATTATAAAGAGGTTAGGGTGATTTTTTATAACTTTCCGTTTTTGTCTGCTCGTACAATTCAACTTTTGGTAATCTCCTAGTGACAGGTAATATATGAATAATCAGGCTTCCTAATCCGAGCAGTTTATAGCTGTAGCTCTCAAACATAAAACAAAGTGAGCAACTCCCACCACATATTTCAGATTGCAGCTCCATCTATCAGCTGGATAAAAGGACGATAAATGTGTTCTAGCGAGTGAAGCAGGGTACACGCGGCGATAAATACGAATTTTTATTCGGCTCGGACATGAACCCTTCATATTTCTTCATAGAAATAACGTTCCAAGTTGTTGAAATTTGTGCGAAGGTAAATTCTAACTGTCGACACCTTCCATTAAAAGCGCTATGGAAAACTGACCAGGTACTGGGAAAGGAGGCGAGAAAGATTGTGGGAAAGTCAAGGCAAGTTGATTCTTTTATAAGTTATAGAATGACTCTCAGACACTGAACCGCAAGATAACTGGATTCCGCATTCATATGTATCTAAAAAGCTATATTTTTCTTTTAATTATACAATCTACAGATAATGATTTAAAGCATCGTATAACGGAGAAAGTTTCCAAAATATCACTTGCTGATTTTGTGTGCAAGATGCTCAGAGAACTTGACTTGTCCCCATCAAGACTAAATATCTGCCCAGTTCAAAATTATCTGTAAGTAGATTTGATTTTGTCTTGAGAGAACATTCATCAATACTCTTACATTTGTGACGATGTTTGAATGTTCTTTGAAAAGGGAAAGAGAATTGGGACTGACATCCTAATGTCATTTTCTCATTCACTCCAGAAAAAATTGAGAGAAAAAGGAAGAAGTGGGAGATCACCCAAAAAGAAAGGGACGAGCCTGAATCTTGAAGGCAGGTAATGTATGAAAGTCAGGAAACACCGAAGTGTGAAGAGAGTCCCTCAGAGTATATGTGGAAATTAGCACACAACTTCATGAATGTGTATAAACCGCAGATTCATGTATGTATACATGTATGCGTTCTCTTAATATACACGTATATAAACTTTCAGATGAAAGTTTATATACGTGTATAAGGGCGTGTGTACTTACACCTGTCCGTATATAAGTACGTACTC
Organism: Macrobrachium nipponense; assembly: GCF_015104395.2. Taxonomy (NCBI): domain Eukaryota; kingdom Metazoa; phylum Arthropoda; class Malacostraca; order Decapoda; family Palaemonidae; genus Macrobrachium; species Macrobrachium nipponense. Next base: position 103,345,272 of record NC_061108.1, read on the forward strand.
CCTGTATCTGACAGTACAGGAGTGCGTGTGTATTGGAATGAATACGTATGTATGTGTGGGGTCAACATTCCAAATTTCGCAAAACAAACTTATCGTCATGCATGTGTTGTTCATCATACATGTTCATCAATACACAAGCCAAAAGCGGACGGTGCTGCAATATCCTGGGGTTTAACCACAAGTAATGTTTACTTCAATATTTTTATAACAGCTTCTAAATTTACAGAAAAGATGAAAGAGGCCAAGGTTAAGCGTGTCTGCCAAGGATAACGGATACCTCCACTCGTCATTTTAAGATATAGAAGGTCAAAAGAACATAAAATATAGATATACAAGGTGAAAGGCCTAAACAACATCAAATTTTCCAGGAAATTCTCAAGACTGTCGTGATACACAATGAGAACATATTACCAAACAGTCTTCAGAAGAATATCATTCTGAAATGAATGATCACGAGGATCAACTTATCGTTTCAAACCATGGATTGCAAAATTGGCGTCTAGGAATGGTTATCGCGCGTTACCGGCAAAATATTGGATCCCACGCGAAGCGTGACGTGTCACCGACTCCCTGTGATCCCCCAGCCACGTCAGCGGCATTTGGACAAGGCATGACATTTGCCCAACACTTGGAAATTATGCAGTAGCTTCAGATTGGTACTGTTGCGGTTATTCAAACAGTACTAGTGCTGCAATAGGATATGGCGGAAATTTAACTTTGGGAGGCAAGAACGATATTCAATATTATATACGTATATATATATATATATATATTATATATATAATATATATATATATATATATATATATATTGTATTATATATATATATATATATTCTATATATATAATATATATAATATATATATTATATTCCAATATATGTATATATATATATATATATATATATAGTATATATAGTATATATAATATATATAGTATATATATAGGAATGAGGAAAGTCACCCACCTCAGGAGAGAGAGCAGTCTCTGAAATATAATTACTTTCTATATTGTGGCGTTTTTATGGACTCCTTTTATTACATGAAATTCTGTTTTAACAGAACATTTCTACCAGTTTCGTATGTGTGTGTATTATATATATATATATATATATATATATATATATGTATACATACATATATATACATATATATATTATATATATATATATATATATATATATATATATATATATTATATATATATATATTATATATATATATATATATGTGTGTGTGTGTGTGTGTGTGGTGTGATGTATAATAATATATATATATATATATATAATATATATATATATATATATATATATATATATATATATATATATATATATATATGAGACTGATATAAAAATGTTCTGTTACAACAGAATTCCGTCTAATAAAAGGAGTCCATAAAAACGCAACAATATAGAAAGTAAGTATATTTCAGAGACTGCCGTCTCTCTCTCTTCAGGTAGGTAACTTTTCTTATTCGTTTACCTACCTAAGGAGAGAAACAGCAGTCTCTGAAATATAGTACTGCTTTCTATATTGTGGCGTTTTTATGGGCTCCTTTTATCAATAAATTCTAGAAATAATATGTATGATTATATCTGATTGATATATATATACATATATTATAATATGATCTATATTTATATTAATATATATATATATATAAGAATATTATTATAATACTATATTATATATATATATATTTATACTATATATATATATTATATTATAATGGAGATAAGGAACAGTAAACTAACCACTCGACCAGGCTAAGGGAACCAAATTGAGCAGAGCGAGTTGCTCACCTCTACTCTCTTGCAATCAATGGCTTTCTTCTTTAATATTAATGCAATTATCCTGTCCTACGTCATTCAAGCAGCAACTCCTCGATTTCTTTCTCCTTTTCCTCCCAAGCTCAAATATTACAAAACTTCCCAGTAATTATGTCTCTGGTTTATCTTCCTTATTGTAACCTGCATTTCCATCAGGGCCTTTATTTATATATTTTATTTATACTGATGGGCCTTTATTTATATATATTTATACTACTGATGGGCCTTTATTTATATATTTTATTTATAATGTTATGTTAGCCTTCGGCAAAAGGAGTTTTGCACTGATTCATTATCTAGTATCTTACGGAGACAAACCCTTTAGGTTAAGCGCCAAGCGCCTTACTAATAAGTGTTTGCATATATATATATATATATATATATATATATATATATATATATATATATATATATATATATATATATATATATATATATATATATATATATATATAATATATATATATATATATATATATAATATATATATCAACGGTTATTTATTACGCAAATGCCCTAGACAATTACAACCCACTATCCTTAAAAAAGATGACCTGGGTCCTAGCACCATGTCATATATGAAGAGTCCTTAAAAAGTCTAAATAACGATTCTATTTTTTCACAAAAATGAAAAGGACTTTTGAATACCTTTCAAAGAGAATAAATTATTGGGCACCAAAGAAGCCTGAGAAATCTGAGAACGAAGGAGTTTCTAAAGAACGATAAACCATAAGTCTGACTTTACAGAAACGTTTACTGAATAGTGACGTCACATAATTAGGCCTAAATTTTAGACAGGAGTGTCCATTCACAGGAAAGAAAGCGTTGTTTGTGCATGTTTGTTTTCATTGTCTTTGTTGGTTACCTACGAGACCAGAAAAGGCTATAAATATGACAATTGATCACATGTAATTAAATATGAAGTTTAAATATCTACAACTTTCTATTGACATAATGGTATTTAATTTTCCTTAAGTGCTTAAGTGAAGGTATACGTATATTATGTTAAAAGCAGCTATATTGCAACAACATGATGCTAAACCTTAGAAATATATTCAACAAACCAATGCTCAAACGTAAGATGGTATGTAGTGAAAAGATTATTTGGGTCCCCAATGAAATCACGAGTCTATAAATCATAATCAGTCTCGTAACCTTGTCATAAGCTTCTGCCGAGGGAAAAAACGGAGAAAAGAAACATCGACTTGCGCAAAAAAAAAGTTGCGCTCTATACTTTTTAATATGAGAAAAAATTTAGACTAAATAGAATGAAAAATGAATGAAGAATAATTGGATGAAAACATTTTAAAATTGAAAGATACATACTTGTATTCGAAGGTGGAAATAAATTAGCTGAAAAACGAAAAATGTTCAATGACGTAATTGCGTCCATTTTTATCAATTCGCAAAACCATCCTCAGGTGACATGTCTAGCATACGTAGAGTTTCTTAGCCTTGATTGTGCCTCCTCTTATCATTATTTGCATCACCGGCACTACCCTACCACCCAGACTGCTATCGTTCCATCTATATCACGCAACCCCCTGAGTTTCCATCACACATGACCTTCACGGGGACAACGAACACAAGAATACTCAAGATAAGAACAGCACTTAACAAAACACATCACTCATGCACAGTAAACATACATTACTATTCTGAACGCATCAATGAAACCAATTTATAATTGAAAAGTGGACAAAATAACCATATCTCCCAAGAGCTGCACTTCAATTAGATTGGGATTCCCAGTATCTGAAAATCGACCAGTAGCCCCATTCAACTATAATCAAGAATTGAATAATTACCAGCTGCAATAAACTCGTTCTAAAACGATCCTGCGGTCAATATAATCAATTGATTGGAACTTCATCAACTCAGTATATAGCCATGAGGAACAGTTATAATTAACGCACATTACGACACTACTACACAAGAGTGAAACACCCTTTAATAATTCTCTTACGACCACTTCCCTTTTTTCACAAAGGTTTAGCCAAAATATTAATTAAAAATATTAACTACACCTCCATTTTTCTGCTTGCATAATCGATATCATTAGCAGGTTAAATAATGGTTTGAAACTTCCTATTACATTGACTTTTTTTTTTTTTGCTTTACAAAAATCGAAATCAGACTTTTGATTATATTATTTCTACAAAAACGATGATAAGCTTAGCTTAAGTGACACATTCCGTAACCCCACTACTGACCACGCAAGTTTGACGAATTATACTGCATAGTATAACCCCATTTGTAAACTTCACTGACCGTGCTAAAACATTCCCCGTTCCAGTGATGGTAACCATATTTTTGCATATAATATGGTCTTTAAAATGATAAACATTCATACTCGGTACTACCTACATTTTTCACTGCCATTTTGAAATCACTGTTGGATAACTCGTATCACATAAAATGTATTTCATCAGTATGGGTGATTGGACACCACGAATTTGCATAAAAATAACGTGCAAATTGAAAATGAATGTTAGCTTGAAATGTTTATTGAAGAAGGAATCAATGCAGTAA
>NC_061108.1:103354634-103362134 GCF_015104395.2 Macrobrachium nipponense
CACTGACGGCACTACCCCAAAACGTGATAATGATCATACTGATGACAATAACAAAACAGTCACGCGGGTTTATGCCGACACATTTCTGGTACAGAAAACGGCAAACTACGTCAAGGTTTATTCTTTTCTAGAGAAATAATAAAAAAAAAACTACTGTACCTTTCCCCGGGGACGAACAAATGATATGTGACAAGTATAAATTCTCTTCTGTGACGGTCACACCATTACAGCAACACGCTACTCTGCGGGTATTTACGATGCCTGTAGTGTAAGCGAAGGACATTTTTATTCCCATTATCATTCAAAGTGGAAACGTCTTGTTGCCCCTCATGGTGAAAATTTGCTCCCCCACCATTCCAGTGGGTGTCGTTGTACATTATAACTCTATGCGTTTGCAACAGCACTCTACGGAGCTGACCTTTCCCTACTTTGTTGCTCTCTGGAATACCAAAAAGGGACGCGGGCTTTGCAAATCCGTATCCCAGATACGTTAATAAGCCTGACATTGCAGTGGAATCGGGTTAATCTGAAAAGCAGACTGAAGAGGCTCAGGTGAGGGAGGGCAGATCAATGCTAATTGAGCTGTGAATCAACCCCATGTTCAAACAATAAGTCTTACTTAGAAGCACGATATAACTTATATCTCCACAAGGGAGTTATATGGAGAGGACATTAAATGTTTACTTTTCCAGACAATTATCTTATTCCACTTGTAACTAGGATTATTTTTCAGCTCGGTCTAAGTAACATTCACTTCTAAATCAAGCAGACAAGCAGCTTTTTCATAACTTATGCTTAAGCACAGACTCGGTTACTCTTCTACATTGGCGTTATGAATTCTTCAACAGTCCCAACTACGTCAATGCGCTGCTGTCATCTACGACGGTACGCTATTTTTTTTAAAACTTGGAGCTGATGATTTTCCAGCAAAGTATCTAAGCTCATCAGTCAACAGGAAAACTATCAGAAAATCAACAAATTCCAAAGTGGAGTTGTTACACACCTAAGCAAACTCACCACATCGTACTATCACACACACACAAATTTTGCTGTCGAGATCTTGTCATATACTTCTCATGAGCAGCCAAATAAACACGGAGGAACGTGTACTTTAAGTATGGCGTACGCATATATACAATGTTAAACTGCAACCTCTTCTCAACTTTACACATCAGAGTTTAACAATCTCAGGAAGTGTTCTTCGCTCTGCCCAATGTAATAAAAGGATCATCTGATACTGACAGCCTGTTATCTCAAAGGAATAAGGATGCTCACACTGCATGGAACAGATATTAAAAAAGTTGTTACGAGTTTTCTAAGCAAACAAAACGACGCACATAGTATACATAGTAAATGGGAAAAAGTGCACAAAGCCACCATGGAACAGGGTTAGGTGAAATGAGTTCGTGTCTTTTCAAGGGTTAAAGGCTGCAAATGCAGGTCACTTATTTTAAGACACAGTTTCTTGACATAAGCAAACTCGTGCCTCAAGGGAGTGATTTCCTCTACTTAAATGCGCTAATAGAAGACACTCCAGGGCGTTAATGATCCCACTGGAGTTAAAACTGAACAATCCTGGATTCTTTATTATCCTAGACCATGCAAAAAAAAAAAAATAAATAAAATATAATTACAAAGTTATGCATGATCTTGGCAGGGTACCAAGCCACCAATTTTAGGTGGTTTTAATAAACGGGTAGTTCCCCAGTTAAACACACACTTTTCTTCGGCACATTAATTTTGTACTTCTTATGAACTCAGCTGATCTGGCCCTTTCTTAGTATTGTCTATATGTCCATTTATCCTTTTCTAGTGGTTTCTTCCTGTACGTTTTGTAAATTTTACTACCTAATATTCCGATCAATTCATACTCATGTTCATTTCATGTTGCTCTTCTTTTTCGTTTAGAAATGAGACCCTAGTACTGAAACGTTGCGCCATTTGTCCCCAATAAACCTTTGTTAAAAACTTCTGGGATATGCCTTCTCTTTGACTTAAAACACTAGTAAGCATTAACTGTACAATCTGGTATTGGCACGGGCGCGCGCGCGCACACAACCACACTACAGGTGTGTGCGTGTGCGCGCATATGTGCGTGTACAGTTCATACATACAAATGATATTAATTCCGCAACAGGCTAGAAGGATGTGAATAAGACGACTCGATACTCTTCTCGACTGGCAATTTCAAACACACGTCACTGGTTCCTGGAGCACGTTTTATTGAACTTGCGATAACATGCTTCGCATGGGAAGTAGCCCACCGACCTTCTGAATTATTCCCGGAACACGATGAGAGCCTTTTCTCGTAGGCTGTTCCAACAGTGGGACTTTCTTCTCTAAGTTGACGTACCTGTTTGATTGCAGATACTTTGTATAGCATTTTCAATATATGAAAATTCAGGCTATAAAAGTCATTAGAATATTATAATTGCATCTTTACCCTGAGCGCAGCATTTCATTGGACATCTGAATCGGTTTCCAAGAATTATTCTATTCCAAGCAAATTCAACTGGTGCTGTACCTGTCCTACTAGGATGACTTTCTGTCTACGTACATTTCTGACAGTTCTGTGAAGCGCACCAACTCTCCATATCACCAAAATCCCAGCGCTATATTTTTCAGTTTATTTCTGCCAAAGGCCACTTCCTTGTCATTCAGCAATCTAGACAGAATAATTCATGCCATACATTCCACAGCCTTTGCATTCCGGAAGCGACCTGGGATGGATTCTATAAGGCCATCGGGGTTGCTAAAGCCTTTGCGTAGAGATTCAATAGTGTTACGTAATTCGTTCAAAGATCAATAGACACGGCCACTTCTGACAGGGAAGTACATCTTAGTTTAACCAGATCACTGAGCTGATTAACAAATCTCCTAGGGCTGGCTCGACGGATTAGATATTTTTACTTGGCTAGGAACCAATAGGTTACTTAGGAACGGGACCTACAGCTTATTGTGGCATCCATATGACATTATATCGAAATGAATTTCTATTAACATGAAGTCATTTCCTCCGATTCCTTGTTGGTAGAGCGAGAAAGCGAACTCAGACTACCAAATCGGTAGGCGAGCACGCAACCCACTCGTCCAACAAGGAATTAGGAAATTCCTCATGTTCGATGATCCGGAATCTATATGAAATAAACCATCTCAGTAGCTCTAGTAATGAATTCTGCATTTTCTTCATCGCCATAATTTGGGAAGCCTAGATTAGTGACTTGCACAAAAGAAAAACAATGTGAATGTTTTGCCTCCTAGAAGCAACAGATGGGATTCATTTTTCTACGAAGCCGAGACGGGAATGCCTGTCCAAACCACTCAAGTTACTTAAGAACATGGAATTGGTTAATGGATTTTCTTTAAAATTGATTAACTTTAGAGCTTACAACTTTCACAGAGGTCTATGGGAACGTCAATCGGGCGCCGACCAGCTCTGTGTCATGTTTAAAGCCTCCTTTTCATTCTCCTAAAAATGAGCGATGCCTCCTCTGCCAAATATCTTTCTCGCCAAATCAATCTTTTACAGAAAAAGAAATCATTAACTTTTTAATGGCTATTATTTCACGAGGTGAAAGGAATTTCTATGAACATATTTCTAGATGATTTGAAAATACCAGCGTTCTATTTAAACACACGACCGACAAAAAAAATGTTCTCGTTCTTTCAGTCTTATGACAGATTTATCTAAAATTAAGGTCAAGAAAATTTGCATATGGGTTTAGTTAGATAATATAGAGCTTTGCGGAATCGACTCCCCAAATACTAGACATCTTTATTTTTCATAAAATAAGAAGAACCGTTTCATAGAAACGAGTGTTGACCATGAACTCCAAACATTTACAAACTGGAGAAATAATTCACCGTCTATCTTCTGCTACATTTCATATTTGATGACCCTCATATACGCCATTTACGAAACTCATTTCCTTAATTGTAGTGCAGTTATCCTGCGATATATTTTGTTTGGGATCTGTTAAAACTGTCGGAAAATTCTGCATGCACATTTGTTTAATCAATTACCGACACCGTTACTCTTCTCTACCTCGCCATTACATCTTTTATATTATTAAATGGAGCTAATTTTTTCATAATTGTCTATATGAATCTTTCTTAAAAGGCTTTCAGACACACAAGTGTCAATCAGTCACACAGGAAATGTAAAGTTAGATTTCTGCTTCACTCTACGTAAAATCACACTCGTTGATTCTTACATTTATTTACATAAGATGGAAAAAGTGAGGCATACTTCGGCACATTTGAAGTTGTAGATATAAAATCAGATCTTCGTCCACAATACATTCTTTTACAACTGTTTATTGGGGATATGTTAAATGAAAATGTTATAATTGCACATAGTGTATTAGTCTACTTACGCACTCAGTTTTTTTTATAGTCCCTCCCCTACTAATTTCAGATACGTTATCTGCCTTGGTTCAAACTTACTTTAGCCCTGTCTACCGATATGAACACACCTCGCATTTAATCATCGAATATGGAGTGAAAAAAAAATCAAAGACTTGACTCACGAAAGACTTAGCCCATCAGCTAAACTATGCATATCTCTGCAAATTACGCAACCCTGAAAGATTTGGGCGCGGCCTTATTGCCACTTCAATCTGCCTCAACAAAGGTCCCTTTCCTTTTCAGTAAAATTAGACTGATGGTCAATTCTCGAAACGATCTCCGCAATTACGGAAGCGCAAGCAAGCAGTGAACTGAAACGAATTATACATCGATCGAAAAAAATTCACACGCTGAACCCCTTCCACCTCAAACAAGTAAGCGATGCGCCAAAGTTTCTTCGGCACAATCGAGTTTCCTGGACAACGTATAATGCTGTATAAAACCATCAACTAGCATTGAACTATGACCGGTAGCTCTCAAGTTGCTCACCAGATGTGGGAGAGTGAGGGTGCGTCCCAAGCTCCAGGAAGCGCTGCCAGAAGCAAGATCCATGGTTCACTTTAACCTTAATAAAATCAAAACTACTGAGGCTAGGCGGTTAAAATTTTGTTATGTTTGATGATTGGAGGGTGGATGATCAACATGCCATTTTGCAGGCCTCTAACCTCGGTTATTTTTAGGATCTGAGGGCGGACGGACAGACAAGCAAAGTCGGCACAATAGTTTTCTTTTACAGAAAACTAAAAATGGGGAAAATGGATAAAACACACTGACGTCATTCTTTACGTTTCAATAAAGATAATCGATGGTAACCAGGCCCTCCAGCACCTTTCTCAGAGGCACAAGGGATAAAAAAGTTATTTATATGAATACCAAAAACTGGGAGGAAGTTTACATATTGATTTACAACTCGAAGGGAGCTCTTTTTCTGCTCAACTACACTGAAGTAACTACTGTAACTTCTAGTTAGTTGCTGCCAACGAAAGAGGAATAACTTCAACTGACAACAAATAAACAAAGAGATCGTGTCAAAACCCATATATTATGGTCTAATGAAATTCAGAGCTAAACAGATATTAAAAAGAGGATATGTGACATTAAATAATTCAACCCTATTTTCTTAAATGAAAAAAGAAAATCAGCAGAATGAAAAAATACCTGTGAAATTCCAGTTAAAAAAAATTATCCTTTCGAAACAAGACTAAAAACCAAATTTTGCGCGCGCGCACACACTAAAGAGAAACAAGAGTTAATTCTAAGAGATTTGCAATCACAAATTACCGTAAAAGCCTTCGTAGTCAGAGACTACAGAATTCTGAAATTGCATTATCCAGACCTAAATATTGATAAATACCCTTTTACGACATTTGTCCTTGTATACGGAGCAGCAGAGTTAATTTAGGGGTCATTCTAATCATACTTGTAGCAAATTGGAAACCTTGAAGTTAATTTGTAACCATTTTTACCTGTCAATAGCTGGCACGTAGAATCTAAATCACTCCGTATTTTAAGAACTTGAGTATATATAGTATATGTGTGTATAAAGGTATATATCTTTAAAATTTCCGATACATTTAGTGAATTTGCTTTATGCATAAAACCTCAAATGAAGTTCAAATCATTTTGAATAGATGTCCCCTCTCTCTCTCTCTCTCTCTCTCTCTCTCTCTCTCTCTCTCTCTCTCTCTCTCTCTCCAAGGTCAATTTTAATGTTATCGAATTTGCAACCCAGCAAATCAATATTTTCATCAGAAGAGAAAGAAAATACAGAGCAGTATATTCTTTATGACATTTCCCTTGAGTCAAAATCAATCGACAGACCATTTACATGCCGAGTGTGTGTGAGCTCCCGTATAGAATAGAACAGAATAAACATCTTAGACCCAAGGCCAAGCGCTGGGACCTACGAAGTCAACGTCACGGTAATCGCTCTAGAGCGAAGAAACATATATTAAAGGAAAGGAAAATGTATCTTCTTCGAGTAGGTCTGCAGCATGGAGGCACACACCCGCACGTGTTCGAGGCGTCTGTTCTCATGATTGTTCCAGAATACTCAGGTGTGTTGTGGAACTCCAGCACGAGGACGTCGTTAGAAACGCCGCGTATAATGATGTAACATTTCGTCTAGAGCCTTCTAAAAAGTTCCTGTCGAGGGACGGTGACGTTCGCTGGTTAAGCTCCGCTCTTTCAGCCCGCTCAGAGATCGACGTATATATATATATATAGAACCCTGGGGAAGTAGAGAAGATCAGATCATCAGAGATAAGAGAAGGAGATGAAGGATAAGAGAGGAAGAGGACGCACGAGAGAGAGAGTGAGAACGGAAACAAAGCCCTTAGTCGGAGAGAGAGAGAGAGAGAGAGAGAGAGAGAGAGAGAGAGAGAGAGAGAGATCCCGACGTTGAGTAACCCTCTCAGAGAAGAAACGTCCTACACGTGGTTTTGAGTAGTAACCTGCCCTTCAAGTTTCAAGACTAAGGCCTTCCTTCCCTTCCTGCAGTAAGAAGATAAGAAGCCACCTGAAGTTTCTACTGACCCCTTTTGTGAAGCCCTCGCTTCGAGTACTGTTCTCCACAGCTGCAATACTGGCCAGCAAGAATTTCATCACCGCACTGTTTTCCCCTTTTCACATGTCGTCAGATTTAATTTTGTTTTGTAAATAGGAGAAACCATTCTGCATTCATCTTTGTAAATAAGCTTGTAAATAAACTTCTGTTCTGTTTGAGTTTCTATATTCGTATCCCGAGTTTCAATTGTTGGTGTTGAATCCTTTTTGTTTATTATAATAAAGAACCTGAGCGGACTCACGATCCGTAACAGTCATTCAGCGCTGAGAGGAAAACTGTGTGAAAGTTTACAATGGTATAACAGGAGGAAAACTTCGAGGTTGCACTATGAAACAAATGTTAGAAGGTGGAAAGTACGATGGAAGAAAGAATATGAATGAAGGGACAGTAAAAGGAATGAAAGGGGTTGCAGCTAAGGACCGAAGGGACGCTGCAAAAAACTTCTAGTAATGCCTACAGTGCACCGTGCGTGAGGTGCACTGACGGCACTACTCCCCTACGGTATACATGAACGTTTATGGCTATTA
>NC_061108.1:103367134-103390337 GCF_015104395.2 Macrobrachium nipponense
AGGCACAACAGTTGAAAAAGTAAAAAGTACTTTATAAATGCATGGTCACTAGAACTGAACAGCCAATTCCCGCTACCCTTGGAAATCGAACAACGGACGAAGAATTTACAATACATCCAAGTACATTGCGTCTTTATTATGCGACTTGATTTGCATTCGTTTACTGAATACCGGCCCATCTCATAACTTACTCAAATCATGCTCAACGCAAACGTAACAGACAAGGTAGCTTTTAGCAGTCACAAAAGGCTTGCTTTACTTAAGTTACAAGGGCTTTAGATATGTTCTTTTCGACCAGGAGTTACGTATTTGCTTTGCTCTACAGCGGATGACCGCTTCAGGATTTCACGAATGAAACTGCACCTAGTTTTGCATTGGTGCTTCCGAACGATATTCGATTGAAAACTGGAGGGATATTTCATTAATACTGCGCTATCATCATTTTCTACATCCAAACACAATTCAGACGTGACGAATGCGATTAGAACCGAGTAACAAGGTAAATACGATGCGCAAACTAGCGCAAATTCCTTCGAAAATTCATTCATCATCAGTTCACGACAATAATTCTAAGGTCACCGTTCGACAGATCAGGCGACCTAGAATCTTTTGGAGATGACAGAAGCTATCCATCAGGACAACAAAAGAAAACTAGGTCAACTGGATGTTACATTCCAAGCAAATACTTGAATTATTCACGTTGGCAGGACAAAGGGCGGTTAACGTATAATATATATCGAACAAGTATCAGCTCAGTTGACAGGTTTTCAATTTAGACGGAATGAATTTAGTCCAAAAAGAATTGGAAGGGGTTTGGGTGCTGTACATATACTTGTCTTTCCCCTACAACTGTGTATGGAGTTAAATAATGATTGGTGCCAATATCAAGACCTCACACTCAAGTGTTTACTACTCTCTCGTCAACGGCCTTGTCGACGAACCTTGAGTTTTTATAACGTCATTTGGATAAACGAAGAAACCAATCATCTCCGGACTTCTGACCCACAAGAACTTCGATAGTTTCAAAAATAAAGGTTAAACCTGACAGAACTGTAGGGTATTAATGAGAGAGAATAAAAGTTCCAAAATGCGTCCCAAATCATTGCAGCATGGAACAGCGTCCGAGGAAAGTGCGGAAAGCAACAAAATAATAAATAAATAGCATTCCGGTCCGGCAATAAGTAGGTTTCTACTCCGAATTCTCCCTACATGCCTCGAGTCTATTCTTGTTCTCCAGAATCAGTTCACTCACAGGAATGTTCCATTAGATTAATGCCTACAAATATCACTCTTATTAGAACTTTTTCTGCTGCCCTAGAATGCCTTCTGGTCATGGCTATCACTATCATCCTGTGCACCCACAACCTTCAAAACAAGGCAAAAAAAATGCGCCGAAGTTTCCTGGAGCCCAATCGACTGCTCTTGCCGGGTGGTGGCCTCAGCCACGGCCCATAAAACTCTTGGCCGCAGCCCAAGAAACTCAGCCACGGGTCAGTGGTGGCCTATGTATTGAGTACTTATGGCGTTGCCAAAAGTACGTTAATGTTCAACTTTAACCTTAACTAAATGGAAACTACGGAGGCTAGAAGGGTGCAATTTGGAATCTTTGATGATTGGAAGGTGGTTGATCTACATACCAACTTGCATCTGTAGCCTCGGTGCTTTTTAAGACCTGAAAGCGAACGGATAGACAAAGCGGCCACAATAGTTTTTCTACAGAAAACTAAAAGCGATATGTAAGAGGCATTTGCGTGTGTGTATAGGACCGCTGGTGAGAAAGGCTATACCCAGGCAAAAGAAGAACGCATTTTTAAACGTAAGACTTCATTACCTTTATATGCTAGTGTTGTTAAACACAAAAATATAATATGAATACGCAGTTTTCATCACCAAGAGACTTTTGTTATTATAGTTATCATTACTATTAACAACTTATTCAAAATGCACATCAACTTCCCGTAAAAACCTTCCGCCGAATAAAATTATCATATCTGTAAAATACAATAATAATATTAATAATAATAATAAAATAATGGTAATGACAATCACACCGATGTAGGTATAAAAACATGATATTAATTTACTCTCTCTCTTTCTCTCTCTTTTTATGTATTTATGTGTATATGAATATATATATATATATATATATATATATATATATATATATATATATATAGGATCAGCAAATGAACACGACAACTATTCACTAAATTATATAGATTCCCAAAGCCCAACACTTCAGCGTATTGATTAAGCACACGAACTCCTCTGGAATGCAGCTGGTACTTACAATTGTGACACCAAAAGCCACCAACATTTATATAAAGACTGATTCTCCTCTCGAAAACAAAGATGGCGGGCCATCATTCACCATGACAGAATGAGGCAAAGACAAGAAGCTACAAATCAGAACAACACAAGTAACAATTAGGTATGAAAAAAAAATGCCGTCTGACCTTCCTCCGCTTTTAAGAAGACCAAGATAGATGTGGCGGCGAGAAAAAAAAGCCTCACATTGCTAATGCGAGTAATATCAGGTAATGACCTAAGAATATATCACTGGCAATCATCGCAGCAAAGAGCCAGGCGAGAGCGTATAGTAGATCATGTCGTTACTCTTGGGACATTCCTTTCCCTGGCAAGATTTCGTCACGTGAGAATCGCCTCGCTTCAGGGAATACTGCCTTCTTTAATGACTGTACCGCTAAATGTGTAGGTCATTGAGTATATATATAACAGAAGAACTGCAGTAAGAGACCAGCAATAAAAATGTAATTACCTGCCTGCATGGATAGTGGGGTGAAAGAACACACCCTTTTCCTCCCTGGCTTATGCGTTTTGCTATTTCTTCACCTATGCAAAAGAAAAAAAAGCCGAGATTTAACCCCAAAGGAATCCACAACTCAGCCCCTTAAAAGAAGTATGTTATAAGGATTGCGGAAATTATATAACGGCCATAAATCCAAAGACTGGCATGCAAAGAAAAGAGGCATTCGCCGAAGAGTCCCCGGAGCATTGTCAACTTACGCGAAATAAATTTCAGCGAGGCAACTGGTAAACTAATACCTACTGGAAAGGGACTGGACATCTGGAGGTAAATGGAAGAAACGATACAAGGAATGAGGATAGGTTCAGTCAAAGAGGGAGATAAATAAGAGCGCGTCTTAATTTTGAAAGCAACATTTCAATCGAGTTACTTACACGAGGGCAGAATTAAGTTTTAGTAATCGGAATAAGAGTGACCACGTTCAAACAAAACTTGTGATTTATTTATAAGAACTTTAAACACACTGTATCAAGAGACAATTAAGCTAACTAGGTTACGAACCATTCACTCAAACATACTATTCAAGCCAGAATACACAGAAAAAGAGCTATTCGATAGAATACATACATATGATATATATATATTCTATCGAATAATTCTTTTTCTATCTATTCTGGCTTGAATAATGTCTGAGTGAATGGGTCGTAACCTAGTTGAAGGCAATGGAGGGACGGCAAATAGAGGAGGAGGAGGAAGAAGAAGAAATACGGAGTCAAATCAGTCAAATCATGAATAGCTGAAGAGATAGGCTCGTGAAAATCGTTAAGGAAGAAAAATAAATAAACAAGTTAAAGAAATGCAGGCCGATGTTCCGCTAACAACAAAATACACTGTAATTGGATAAAAAGCAAAGATATGCTTACAGATAAGGAGAGTAGTTACATGAACAAAAACGTTTGCAGAATTAGAGTTGTCACCTTTTTCAACAATTTTCTGAACCATTACATACAATACCCGATTTTAGCAAAATGCCATTGAAATTTGTCCTGTCTCCTTTACATCTGATACTTTTGAAGAAATCTGTGCCTAAGGCATTGTGCGTCTGGTGTATCGACCTCAGGTGTGACCGATTATGACCATGGGTCAAGTAAGACAGACCGCTCGGCGTACTGTAGCACCAGAACCACACACTCACTCCCCGTCCCCACTCCAACCCAAGCCTACCCTCCCCAGCCCTCTTCCATAAAGGGTAGATTTAAATCTGACCTCCTTGCTCTTCCCTAACTCCACCGACTAGCAACCTTTGAATGAAACTTAAAATTTCACTATGCAGCTCCTATCTCATCAAGTCACGTAACTTCACTGGAATAACAGATATACTTAATATAAAAGCTTTTAGGGTTGGGTTGGGTTGGGTGGGGTAAGGTGGGTATGTGCAAAACTTATTTATTTTTTGCACAATTTCAAAAGATAACTGACCTAGCATTTGAATTCCAAGAATTGGTTCAGGAAATGTCAATCAGGTGAAGGCAAACAGGATTCAGTTTTGTAACGCGAAATTTGAATAATGTGATAGTTCTGAAAGGAACAAAAGTGCTCTTTTCATTACATGCGAGTACAATTCCGCCTACTTTGTAAACCACAAAATAACTCAAAATGGCAGAATAATAAGGCTGAAATAGTCTACAACTGCCGGAACCACTGGGCATTAATCAACAAGCAGTAGTTAACGCAGCTACTTATCATTTTCAACAATCATTTACTACGATACTCTGCGATTGCCGGGAGTTAAATCAAAAGGACTTCGCATAATTACATCATCTCTCCTTTCGAAAATAATGCAGACGTTCTCATAGGAGCCAAACCTAAAAACAGCCTAAAACTACCTACTCGGATACCAAAAGAGACGCGGTGACCAGAACACTCCTGGTTCAAGTTTCATCGGTTAGATTTTGAACTCTTGATTTAAACATTCTTCAAATGGACCAAATATCTAGCTAGTCAACTACATTTTGGGAAGTTTACAATAATATTGGTTATTATGGTGGGTTTTACATGTGACTAAGTACGTTCACCCCTTAGATTAAATTAACATTCCTTGAATTACCGCAGGCAGGTTACCTGGTTCACTGAAGTGCTAAAAACAGATCCCAACTTTCAGTCAACTAAACTCTTGTTTTTTTTCCATCTGTCCACCAGCGTGTGGTGTTTGCGTATGGTAACACTGCGTCCCGGGCTTTACATAGTTCCATTCAGCTTACATTCAACAATAATAATAACCTTATTTCGAATATTAACGGTGTAATTCGCATACTGTAAATTATTAAAACTTATCCGTTGCAAATGTACAACCAAATATCGTTTTATTTACCTAAAACTTACACATAGCGTAACTATTTAAAGCCCGGGACGCAGTGTTACCATGCGAAAACACCACAGGCGGATGGACAGATGGAAAAAAAACAGAGTATAGTGAATTTGCGAAAATGGAGCAAAACCACCACAATCCTGCCATGCTGACTGTCTTGTTCACAGGCATTGGAGTGGAGGATTTAGGCCGTGATAAATAATGTTAAACTAAAGTTTGTAAAAAAAAGCACGAGTTGCATCTTCCGCGTTTTGTCAGCCGACTCACCGATTTGTTTAGCAATTTAAAGCCTTTCGGGAACCTCGGCTGGATTCATGCAGGAATTATAATGATACATACCTATAACTCTTCCGTATAAGCATTTCTTCCAAGGGGAAACTCGCGCTTAAAACCACAACATTCCTTTAAAATTCCAAGTCGCCATTTTGTGACGTCGTTACTGCTTGCTAATGAATCATAAAATAGCAGCTGCACGCAGCTAAGCATTTTTCAGTTATGGAGTTTTGCAGCCCTCTGTGACTCACGGTTTCCTCATATCAAGAATGAAAGAACTGGCAACTTTCGAATCTCATCCCGTGATATCACCGGGTGAGACCATAACCACGTGGTATCGCGCTTTGATATCTTCAAACAGCTTGAGACTGCGAACAACTATCGTCCCAGTGCATATATATATATATATATATATATATATATATATATATATACTTAGATATATATATATATATACATACTACATATATAATATACTATATACATATATATACATATAGATATATATATATATATATATATATATATATAAAGATATAGATATTATATCTATACAATATATATCTACACAATATATAGATAATATACAGAGTATATATTAGACATATTATAATATAATATAATAGACAATATTATATCTATATTATATATATATATACTCAATTATAATTATATATACATATATAACATATATAATTATATAATAAACATATATACATATGATATATTACATATCCTTATAGTTACATATTACTAGATTATTAAATAGTATAAAACATATATATAGATACAGTATATATATTAAATATCTAGAGATATAAAATTATAGATATATTACAGATATTCATAAATTATAGTTATATAATATTTATAAAAGAAATATATCAGATATATAGATATATATATATATGACTTAGAGTAGATACATAAATATATAAACCATATATATAATATACATAATATATGATATATAATAGATAAAGATATAAATGATCATATACAGATATAATCTTATATATATATAGATAAGATATATATAATATATATATGATTATATATAAAGAATTTATATATTAATATATATGTATATATATATATATATATATATATATATATATGTGTGTGTGTGTGTGTGTGCGCGCGCGCGCGCATTATTCGAGCTACAAATGTCCTTTAATATCTAATTCGCTCTACCTCGGAATTACGGGTGCTGGTTTGAACCCACGAGAGGACGAAATTATTATCAACTAAAAAATTTCCCATCGGTTTACATATGTGAAAATATATTAATTCCGAGGTAGAGCAAATTAGATATTAAAAGGACATTTGTAGCTCGAATAATTTATATGAATCACTGTGATGTGATAATTATTCAAAAATATATATATATATATATATATATATATATATATATATATATATATATATTATATATATATATATATATATATAGGTATAAGCCACGAAGGCTTATACCTTTATTTATGGATTTATCACGTTCCAAACTTTCGTGATTCAGTTATACACACACACACACACACACACATATATATATATTTATATTTATATATATATATCTATATATATATATATATATATATATATATGTTGTGTGTGTGTGTGTGTGTGTGTGTGTGTGGTGTGTGTTTTATTTTAGAGAAGAAAATATTTCCTTTACAAACAATCCTAACGCACAGAACACCTCTAAATTCTTTATTTTAAGCAACAGTGGTGAGGCGCCTACTATGAGATTCAGGGTCTCTGTAACACGGTTTTTTGGACTTTGCTCCTTGTCAAAGGATCGGATGTAGCTGAAAGTTGACATATGTATATTTTACAACCACACAAATTTTTTCAGCATTATCAATAACCTAAACCCGATAGTTTTAATTTTTATAGAGTAAAAATGATCTAGCCGACGTCATGGCCAATGATTACGAGCCAAGAGTCGAAATACATTCATTACGTAAGCAACCTAAACACCTTTTGACGAAATGTTGCCCCGCCCATCCACCTGACAGAAACTCCATTGACTCTGAAACCCAAAGACTTTATGAATGGCGGAACGATACATAGATGTGGGTGGGGTATCAGTGCTAGCGTAGTAATACTACTGTAGCAGTAGTGCCGCAACAGTATAGCAGTAATATACATGAATTAAATGTTTAGGCCAACTGCTGGGATCCTTGAGGATCGTTTAGCACTTCTTACAACTACTAGAGAAATTAGTTTTTATAGCCAGAAGTTAAATTTTCTAATCCAACAATGCCCATGGTAGTCTTCAGTGTTATCCTGAATTATAACGAGGTGAAAGTGGGTGGAGCCTCACGAAGTCATCATTCTGACGATAATTATTGGTGAAGGTTTAAAGCCACTATACGGTACCGGCTATTTTTTTTCAGTAAATAGGTAGATAGCCAATAAATAAAAATTGTTTGTGTGTGGGTTTTATTTAGACAAGAAAATATTTCCTTTACTAACAATCTTAACGCACAGAACACCTCTAAATTCTTTATTTTAAGCAACAGTGGTGAGGCGCCTAGTAAACTCGTCTGGATTTTGTTACCTAGCACGGTCACCATTCGACTTATATTGCATTCATAATGTGGGCGCGCGCGCGCATAGTATGTGTGTATATATATATGTATGTAAGTATATATGTATATATATATATATATATATATATTATAATATATTATATATCTATATATATATATATATATATATATATATATAATATATATATTATTTCCGTGCGTGCGGGAGTGTTCGCCTAAACTAGTTAATGAGCCAATCGCAAAATGAAGGAAGTGCACCTTCTCCTGAGAAATAAAGCAGCCTATTCCAAGGTTGTGGGCAATAAGAAACGAGCAATTTGACGATACTAGTGAGCTCTAAATTCCAAAGAATGAACTTTAAAAACGGAATGTCCCTAGTACTGCTGCGCATTTCGCGAGCAAACAAAATAAACATTCTTGGTGATGTTATTTTCCGCGGCACGCAGACTGAAAACGTCGCCGCTCTACAGTTCAAAATTGAAACAAAGGCTAAGGCGGAACCGGCACAGTTATTCTACTGCACTTGCAAGCAGTGAAGTGACTCCCTTTGTTCATGTGTCTAATGGCCAATAAGTGCCCTTCCCAATACTAACCTTAGCAGGAATGCTTCTGCAGGAATACAATGCGAAGCCTGGAAAATAATTATACAAAATAGTAGCGGGGACAGAAGTCTAGCTCCAGCAAAAAACAATAAAATGACTTATGAAAGCTTCTCTAATTCGATTAACCAAAAGGGTTGAGGCGTTGTGATCCAATCAGGTTCAAAGACGACAACTAATAAAATTTACAGTTTTAAATAAACAGATTTACATAAATCCCGCTTCAAAACAGGAGTGCAAATATGAAACAGCATTAAACCATGCACGCCAGTAGAATGATAGTTCCCACTTACCATATAATCCTCGCCTTTCTTATTATCAAGCTAATGCGATACTTTCTCCACGATGTAAAGTTTTCCTTTATTTGGCCGAGTCTGAACAAGTAAAGATGCAGACCAGCATCCGTCAAAGAAACGGATCACCTAAACATGAAATCGTAATTACTGTTCATTAATGCTTGGTCTGAAGAAAAGGCCAAGATGTAAACAACTGTCTGTTGGCCTTTCATGTTTCAATGTGACATTTTACAGGTTCCACCAAACTCCAGTAATAACTACAGGTCTTTGTGTCAATGGCATCTACTATGCGTGAGTGGGTCATCGTCCAAGTACTGACCAGACACAATGTTGCTTAAATTCACAGCCCCGGGGACCAACGATGTAGCACACGTTACTCCATGGTAGTAATAATACGTCTAAAAACTTTCTTTACACGTACTCTAAAACCTTTTGTCAGTTTAGCTTATCCTTCCTATCAAGCAAACAAAAGCATATACAGAACACACTGATTTGTCTCGGGAAAAGATACGTACTTGTTCAGACGAATGAATCATGAAACTTACATTATTAAGCTGGAGGAGGAGGAGGAGGCGAGACGAAACCCATACAGGTAAGACAACATGATCGAACGAAGGAGGGGGGGAATCCTACTGGTTTGAAAAAATGATGAAAATGTATCTTGGCGGAATTCAGCAATTGAAATAAAGGACGGTTGGAAACACTATATCCAGGCCACTGGGCAACTGACTTACAAAGAGCAAAATAATGGACATACAAACAGCAGACAGGTCAACAAATTCAAAACCTCTCTTCGCCAAAGATGGAACAAAAGTCATATGCGGGTTTTTTGGCTGCACCACTTTTACCAAAGCTATCAACCTCGTTGAGCATACAATGCGATCAAAACCAATACAACAGGGTCAAATAATCCATTGATTACGCAAGATTTTAGTTGCAACTTTATTGTTACTATTTCGTGAAAATGAGGCGACAGACACCGTTACTATTATTTATTGTCAAAATCTTTAAAAATAAGACAATGAAAATTGCTAGCAGTCACTTCATAAAAGAGGCAATACTGACGAACAATGCCAGCGCCGCACAACCATTAAGTCCCTGTCATTAAGATACGTTTGTTGGGTCATGTGTATCCTTATCGGTCTAAGGGGAGTGAGTCTATCACACTAGAAAAGAACAATACCTAACCAAAGGAAAAAGATATTCGATAAAGCTGGGCCGGCTAAGGTGAATTCTTCAGGCTCTTAAAATTTAAAATGACCTTTGAAGCTCTTCCTGCACACTTTTAAAACAGGAATTATGTCCGGTTGAACGGTGGGTCAATGACTGGCATTCCCAGTCACTTGAAGCACGACCACACGTCCGGTGAGAGAAGACTGGCGTTATTGTATATACGTAGAAGACATTATCATCTAACGAAGGCAATGACGGTTTTCATGGGGAAAATGCAAGACTAGTTGCATTTAAAAAAAATTTTCCACTGAACAGAGGCGCCTGCATAACATTTGTCGAGATTTCCCTTTTAAAATATAAAATATATTAAATTCTGCTAATGAACCAATAACCGATTCATCTGATACGACCATCCAACAATGTTAAACAATGAAAGTAATTCTGCAGCACTAAGCAATCCAAGCAGAGAATAACCTGATTATCTTTTTTCTGAAATAAACACTATTGTAGTACTCGATTAATTAAATAGCCAACTGAATGCTCTGCACGTGACAAAAACGCAACATATATTCTAGAAAAATTAATCCTATCAGTAAAAAGAGATTAAATCTGATTCTAAATAAGTCACAAAAAAGAATAATTACTCACGATTATAATGCATACCGCAATGGTCCATAGCCTCCGAGTGTTTTTGTGATGAGGGAACTATGGGAAAAAGTACTAACAGTGTAGGAAGCCGATGACAAAGGATATGATCGTGACCGGTTTTGTCTGATAAGAAATTTTCCCAAGGACTGGCCGTTGGCGTCTAGTTGATGAGCTTTGTATTATGCGCCAAGATAAAAAAAACTAAAAAAAAACACCGTAACATACATTAAAAAAAAAAAAAACGTTAAAACTCGAGAGTACGGGAAGCACTTGCATTATCTCCTAATGAAAAATAACAAGGGGGTCGGTCTCTCTCTCTCTCTCTCTCTCTCTCTCTCTCTCTCTCTCTCTCTCTCTCTCTCTCTCTCTCTCTCTCCATGACGATGTAATGGGTCCCGTTTGCAGGGTCGAGTAGATAGATTTGGCCAAACTTGCGCTGGCTCGGCCTCATGCTGATCAGCAGCCCGTGAAAAAGCCCGGTCCATTTTTTGCCTCTAGTCTACCAACTTCCCGTCCATCAAGTTCCAATGGGCACGGTCTGGGTTATGTATGGTCTAGGAATCCGCGCACTTGCCAATGGATACAGTTTCTACTTATCGAGAAGCCAAGAGGGAATGCTACTCCGTCACAATCCCCTCCAAAGGATATGAAGTATATGGTGAACATACACACCCACACTATTAATTACCTTTCGGTTACTCCCAAGGTTGATTTCGAAATTAAAAGGACAAGCCGAAAAGTGGTTATCATTGAAGCCTACTCCAAGTCTCATAGACATGTAAAACTGCTTTGAATCATACTCGAAACGTGGCATCTACCGTGTTCTTGTGGGGAACAGGCTTATTAGGACCTTGACTGATTCGGACCAGGCTGATTCGGACCATGTACTGGCTCATTCGGACCTTTATCCAATTCCAAGCTTATACGGACCTTCATATGATTAGCCGATTTTTCTATGCAGTTTTACCTCCTGAACAAGAATTCTAAGTAATGTTTATTCGGACGACTGTAATAAACCCCCAGGGGCTCGTACTAAACACAGCGAAATACATTTGACGCCCCAATTCCCGGTGGCTTTCGTATTCGCGGGGACGAACGATACGAATGCTTATATAGAAATACCCATTGCTATAATGTAAAATTATTAGTATGGGTCCGAATCAGCCAAGATTAAGGTCCGAATAAGCCTGCATCCGTTCTTGTGGCATAATATTTGCTTGTAAAACTACACGTGTGTAATCTGCAAACTTACGCAATTAAACCCCGTACAAATCTGACACTCAACTATCCTGATGGTTGTTTTTATTTTTATTTAAAGCTCAGAACCTAAATACCACGGAATTCTGTAGTCAAATAATATTATATATATATATATATTATATATATATATTATATATATATAAATATATATTATTTTTACCCTACTAATATGTAAAATTATTAGTATGGGTCCGAATCAGCCAAGATTAGGTCCGAATAAGCCTGCACCGTTCTTGTGGCATAATTTTGCTTGTAAAAACTATCGCGTGTGTATCATGACAAACTTAGCGCAAATTACCACGTGTTACAAATCTGACACTCAACTATCATGATGATGTGTTTGATTTTTATTTAAAGCTCTGAACCTAAATACCACAGGAATTCTGTAGTCAAATAATATATATATATATATATATATATATATATATATATATATATATATATATATATTATTTGACTACAGAATTCCTGTGGTATTTAGGTTCTGAGCTTTAAATAAAAATCAACACATCATCATGATAGTTGAGTGTCAGATTTGTAACACGTGGTAATTTGCGCTAAGTTTGTCATGATTACACACGTGATAGTTTTACAAGCAAATATTATGCCACAAGAACGGATGCAGGCTTATTCGGACCTTAATCTTGGCTGATTCGGACCCATACTAATAATTTTACATTATAGCAATGGGTATTTCTATATAAGCATTCGTATCGTTCGTCCCCGCGAATACGAAAGCCACCGGGAATTGGGGCGTCAAATGTATTTCGCTGTGTTTAGTACGAGCCCCTGGGGGTTTATTTACAGTCGTCCGAATAAACATTACTTAGAATTCTTGTTCAGGAGGTAAAACTGCATAGAAAAATCGGCTAATCATATGAAGGTCCGTATATATATATATATATATATATATATATATATATATATATATATATATATATATAGGTTACTTAATTGGCTGACCAGGATATGTAAGATATGTCTGGTTAATGGAGAGGTTCCAAGAGCGGAATCATTTATCCTTTGTCTAACGGTAAGGGTGGTAAAGGAGACTACGAATCATAAGCGCATAACATCGCTTGGTACACCAGGAAAACTGTATGTTAGGTTTTTTATTGTAAAAGCCAAGACAGGCGACAGCAGTTTCTAAGTTAATGGGGAAACGGTGTGAGAAGTGTACACGAACCCGGTAAAAGTATATGATAGACGGGTAATATGCGGGTACTGAGAATGTCTGATAGAAAATATGCCGAGAGCGATTACATGTATATAAGATGGTAGAGAAGAGAATGACATTATACGCTGGCAGGAGAGAGATTTGCTTAGTGAAAAGTCTGAAAACATGTTTTTTGTCTCCATGACCATATCTTATCTTTACTGTGGAGTAAAGAAAGAATTAGAAAGTAAATTAGACAAGTCAAGTAGTTGGATAAGAAAATTGAATAGTGAATGGTGTTTAACAGTCGGTGATTCTAATGATTAAGTTCAAATTAAAGATGTGAAGAGAAACAGCAGCGCATCTGGTTTACG
This sequence comes from Macrobrachium nipponense, assembly GCF_015104395.2. Taxonomy (NCBI): domain Eukaryota; kingdom Metazoa; phylum Arthropoda; class Malacostraca; order Decapoda; family Palaemonidae; genus Macrobrachium; species Macrobrachium nipponense. Next base: position 103,380,607 of record NC_061108.1, read on the forward strand.
GATTCGTACATGTTTACACCATGAGGAAACCTTTGATCAAATGTGAATGACAGTGAGGTTATGGGAATAAATAAAACCAGAGGGATCGAGCGATGTATGTTGTTATCGCTAGTGGGCAATTGGCAGCACAAGCTTAATATAAATAGGAGTTAAAAAATATCGGATTATGATCGGATGGGCCACCGAAGAGCTGAAGTAAAGGAGAAGGGCGAGTATAAAAGATTAGTAAGGCATCTGCTATATCTAGGGAAGTTAAGCATATTAAATTACACAAGTGGAAATTGCTGTGATGATCTGTAGTGTAGTGACAAGTGTCGTTAGAGCTGAAATGGAGAAAAACGTGGCTATAAAATGGAAAGGTGTATAAACTGTTAGCCCTTTTTAAAAAGATGGATTAGAACGTTGTTGAATGGTTTAGTCACGGTTGAAGAAAAAATAAGTGGAAAGCGTTAAGTGCTAAGACGGGTAGAGAAAGATCTCGAAAGTGCCAGGTAGGCGGATTCGAAGTGATCTCGGATTAAATAATACCCAGGAAGCAGTGTGTGTGTGCAAGGTCGAGGAGAATGATATTGACTCTCGTTTGACGCAGAACTGGTGAGTTTTATGCAGGTGGAAATGACTTGTACTGAAAGCACGCGTTTAATTTTTTTTTTTTTTTTGGGGGGGAGGTGGTTCTTTCACATTGCAGCAGTTAGATATGAGTGTAACACTGCTGCTTGGTTTATTTTTCCCGGCAATGAGAGAACACACTCGCGCGTGCATAAAAATATATACATCTTATACATATACTGTATATATCCATATGTATGTATGCATGCATGTCTGTGGATTATCTCAATGCATTTAAACTTTCATCCTAAATATCGATGATTCAATTCCAGCTTTTTACAACTGCACATTGCTAAGGATGAAAGTTAGGAGCTATATTTGAAAAAATCCCATCAAATTAACTGCAATGGTAACTGAAGCAACCAGTCAAATGATAAATTATTAAGTTGCAACCAGTCAAATGATAAATTATTAAGTTGCAACCAGTCAAATGATAAATTATTAAATTTATGTATAACAGCCATTGCTTGAATAAAGCACTTTTCTGAATCTAGTCTTTTTTATAATCCCTTGGCCTTGTAAGAATTGTTTATATAACAAGTACCTATGAACCGTGAGCGATAAAAGCGTGTATGACCGACCTTGTTCCTTTCCTTAATAGTCAAAACCTTGCATCTAGCTTTCTTGATTCATTTAAAAGTAAAATTTTAAATATTACCTTTAAAACATTATCAATAATTAGTCTTGAAACTGTCATGCTCCTTCGTTTTGATGCATGCTTTTCAAAAATTTTAGGCGTTCGTTTCCTAGGCAAATGACAACTTTCTGACTGGATCCCTCCATCATTTCCTACAATTCAGGGGACAACAGTTGGAAAGCTGGGTTTCAGAATGTGCGACAGTGCGAGGTTTTCCTCGTAGGCCCCAGTGCTTGACCTTTGCCTAAATCTCGTATGCTATTCCAATCATAGCCTAACTTACGAGTGACAGGCTTCTGACCTAGACCGGGAAGGTCTTACCTATTGTAGACTAACTAGCCTACATGTAAAATAATTATTGCCTACCCATTTCTACCTCTTTAATTCCTGAAAAACAATTGCCTCCTTCTACTGTCAGAGTTGATACTAAGGATAGGCTTGCAATCACTGGAGTATCAACGCATTCTCAACCAACAAATATTCCAATGTGAAAACAATGTCCTCAACTAAACGTTCTCGTAAACAGGCGTGGGCGGCCTGACTCATAATCAAAAGTTCAAAAACTGACAAACATTATTTCAAGAAAGAAATTAATTCCAAAAACAGTGCAAAGACCTTAGTTGTGAAGTACGCCAGCTACACTAGGTAATACCAAGGATAAAAAATTTCAAAAATAAACGTACCTGAAAGTTTGCCTGCACAATAACCCATGAGTAGATTTCAACGAAATCCCTGCAGGCGCATGCTAGCCTATAACACATCTACACGTCCTATTTTCGAAATAGTAGTAGAGTGTAACACCAGGCCAGGTAGTCAGCAACACTAACACACATCACAAAAAAGTATGGATCTCCAGCGTCAGTGATGACAATAAGGGAATTTCTCTGAGCAACACCAAATCACAAACTGTTCGCGTTTCGTGGTGAACGGCACGGAGAAGCAACGTTCAGTCAGAGCGACGACACAACAGCGTTTACACGAGCCGAGCGATGAGACTCGAGTCAGGTAGAGTGGCTACGTAGCCGTTGCCAAACAACGCCATAAACACTGCTACCGGAGAGTTTCAGTCGCTCAGCGATCCGCCAGTGTTTAGTTCAATACACTTCTGTATAAGCACGCATGGTAGTTGTTTGATTATATCATTTTTTTTTTTTTTTTGGTAAATTTGGTTATGCGTGCCTGATTATTTTATCCATATTTTAAAAATCAAACCGATTCATTAACAGACGATTGCTTCTCCAAGATTTACAAGACAATAGTCATTGCCATATTCATACCTGAACTGTTGAATGTGGATGAATCCTTCATGCAAAACGCCCTCTTACTGGTCAACTCATACAATTATATAGAAGGTTCAGCAACAGAATGCGCATTTTTGTGCTTCCTGTAAGTTACGTTTTTTTCGTTTTCTTTTTTACCACCTCCACCTTACTATCACAACACTTATGCTTTCTCCCAGTGTGGTGTTTACAACTGTTTTAATTATTAAATAGAAATTAATATGATTCTTAGATGGATTTCGAGCACAAGAAAAAGAATAAGAATAATATGCAATGACGGTAAGAGAAGACAATCCAACTCAAAAAAGATGTCAATTTCACTTATTGGCGGACAACACGAAAACAAAATGTATTTAGCAGTCTAAGTGACTAGTAACAAGGTGCAGTATCTCAGATAGGCTGTCATCTGTAACTCAAGGCTGTTTTAACTTTTTCTCATCTTATTGACACCCAGTTGCTGTATTTAGATAACGTTTCTGCTTGTAGATGATGACCAAATGTACACATTGTCTTAGAATTAGGCGATTAACCACCTTGCTGATTTCACCATTGACAATGTTATCTAATGAGGAGCCACAGTCAGTCTGTTGAGAGACAAAACCATTATGAGGATTGCTGCTGATGTTAATGACATTAGGGCCAAATAGTACCTTGTGATTCTAGCTGTGCCAAATCTCATCCTGTGTAATTTCAGACCAGTTGAAAAACTTACGTAGAACAAATGGTTAACTATTACTGCTCATTAGCATTAAGAAGACTTAATCATCATTCCAAGAAAGGATTTTCAAGACAGGAAAAATCACTTTATAACCAGAAGAACGCCCAGTATGATCAAGCTAACAACAATACAGGTACCCTTGGATGTGACAGTACAATATTGAAAGGATTTTAATGTAAAAATAGATTATAGAAATTAAGAAGTCAATTTGCCCAGAGGTTGGAAAACAACGAGGTAGGTCATAAAGGGCTGCTAGACTGCATAATGATGTCAAAGTGTAGCCCAACAAACTAAAGTTAAAAAGATGAAAAATGTCATCATTATGTAAAGGATGGCATTTACAATATGAAAGCTATACTGACAAAACGGTTCAATTTTGTAAGCATAAGATAAACGTAAACATATATCTACATTTTGCCCGTTTTAATTTCTATGTCTCTGATTAACAAAATAGCGCACGGATTTTCAAATAGTATGAGCTAATTCTGTAATTTATGGTACAGAGATATAAATGGGATTAGCTATTTCCACTCAGATCGACATTTTTATCGGCAACATTCATCTGCACGTGCGTTAGGAAAGGCATTGTCCCTTACAGCTAGCGAAATAACGAAACAATAAATACGAAATGATAAATATAAAATATTGTTGATAACATTGCCACCAGAGGTCCAAGGCTGCTATTGGCAGCAATTCATGTGGTCTGAAAAAGTAACTAACTCTTAAGGGTTGCAGAATCTCTCCTCTTTCTGAAGATAGTGACTTATAAAATTGTGAAAAGTAAATGAAAAGACAGAATGTCATAGGTATCACAGTATATACTAGAATATCCTAATTATAACTGGCATATTTACATAAATCCTACGGACAATCAGCTTGCATTCTCTATGCGCAAGGGTAATTTCAAGCTTGATGTAAAAATATTGTTTCCATAAATCTCCTTGAGTTTGTATTAATACAAATAACAAAGGAAAATTATATCCACTAAACCCAGGACCCCTTTTGCACAAGTCGTTCAAAGGAGATTCAAGACAGAAACTAAAGAATGTCAGTTGTTCCGAGTAATGTCTTCTCCCTTGCCTTCCTTAAATCCAAGTAAAATGAAGAATAAATCCAGATAATAACTTATATATGGTTATATACCCCTTTAACCTTAGCAGTCTGTAAAATTCAGTCTGTGTTATCTTGTATTGTATTTAGCTACACTATATATGGAAGTTTGCTTGAAAATGTCGTAGCGTAAAGACAATAGATCTTACACTCCGTTGTTTCACTTTCTCCGTGAGACAGAGAGAGAGTGTGTGTGTGTGATTAAAGTTTCGTTAACATTAATTAATCTCTGGTCAGCTTTTATCTTCTATGAGATTTCCTTCCTTTGTTACTGCAGACAGGAAAACTTAAATTCCGGCGGTTAAAGAGGTAACATAATTATTATGAATATGCTCTTGAGTGAACAGCTTCAGGGATGTTAAAAATAAATCGGTTAGTTACTATCATTTATCCCGCACTGAAAGCCATACGTAGCTAATCTGTGAGCTTATATAACTGGGTCAGTTCTCTCTCTCTCTCTCTCTCAAACACACACACACACACACACACACACACACTTATTGCTTGTGTCTTATACCGGAGGGGACAGTAATTGTAATCAGCAATTTTTTTTATTATTCTTCCCTCTCTGTTCTCGACATTTTCGTGAATTATTGACTTCCTCGTGGCTGTTACCTCAATCTGCGTCAATACGTCATTGTTCGTTGATTATTCAGATGCCTCCGGGCTGACGGAGAAATATATTCGGAGTAGAGTTATATATTGATTATGTTTTTACTTTTTAATTCAAAAAGTCTCTGCTATGAGGAGCCGACAAAACCTCAGCTCAATGAGAATAATTTCAGTTCTTGTAATCAACTGTTGAATTTCAGGTCACCGGTCGTAATTTTCTTTGATACGTTGAAATATGGCACATCGATTTCTGTGATATTTCAAACGTCCACGCAGAGTTGTGGTGCGTGAGGTTGGTGAGCCCCGCGCAGCTTTTGTCTGTTTCACAGTTCCGTACCGAACAATGTACTTATTTGCTGTATAGGTCATCCCATTTGTTCCTTCTCCATGCGAAGTGCCCTGTATTTTCTCATATTCGAGAATGACAGATTGTGTCTGGTAAGGAAACTGCAAAGTATAAATTACTGGTAGATCGTCCTTCAACTACTGGATCCAAAATGAATCTAGTGCAGAGCACTGTTACGATGTTATCCGTTGACGGTACGCAAAAACTCCTCAGTGACGCGTTGAACCTCAGTCTGAGTCAGTCATCACCTCTCTGCAAGCTCTGCCCAACTATCCGTATCATACATACAATCTTTTGCTTCCTGGATATTATGGTCATTCCGTTCCAGTAGTACCTCTTGCGTTTCATCTAACCATAACTATCTTGGTCCCATTTTACTTCCCCCTAAAACTTTTTACTTGCATTCTCTTTTCCCCATGTCTTCCTTTAATGTTTCCTTACGACAAAACACCCGCAAATCACAACGATCCATTTAGGATCCCTCGTCTCACTTTTGCTGACCTCATTGCTAGATTTCCGTATGCTTACATTTCTCTCTGTCCGTCCTTCCTACCCCATATAAACGGCTCAATGGCTCCAGCCTTTATTCTTCTGTTCGTACTCACCATATACGTAGTACGTTTTCACTGTCATGGATAGACAATTTGTTAACAGCCTCCACATTCATATCAGCTTTTTCTTTCATAGACTCTGCTCTTGTTTCCCAAATGTTTTGCATAGTACTTGTTACTTTTGTTGATTAGCCTCTGGAATTAGATGCTACAACACTGACATCTTCGCAAAAAGAAAGAAAAAATTCTGACGAGAATTAAGAAAAATAACCCCGCACTGACTAAAGGAGGCTAGGCATTAAGGATATGGACACACACACACTGATATATATATAATATATATATATTAATAAGATAAGGCGTTGAAACTTAAGATATTCTAACAATTGGTAGGTGCTCCTTTCATTATCAGGAAAACAAATATTCATTGCGACTTCAGGCAATTTTGTCTGAGGGCCAATTGGTTCTGCTGACACTTACGTAAACAATAATCAGATCTCAGAAACCGTGGAACAAAAGTTCTGAAACTAAGTTTCTTCAATGCAGTCAACTTGGGAGGTGTAGGAAGCATTACGAACAACAGCGTGAGATTAAAAGTAATATCGATTTCCTGCAACTGAATTTTTTTTAATGAAATTGACATGAATGTAGTGAGATAAGATATAAAAATAAAATTTATAACCAGGTTAAACACTGTTTACTTAGCTGAGGTAACTGAATATTACATAGTACAGAAATACGAATACTAAAGTTAGAATTTCTTATAGTGAAAGGCCATTTACAAAGTACATGAACGATAGATAGATCTCGACAGCTCTTACTCCAGCTATGGGTCAACCATTTGGCTTGTTGGAAGACTGTAATCAGCACACTTTATCTATACAATAGAATTATGGACTTTTCTTTTGCATATTTTATATAAAACAGTCTATTATAAGAACCAGTAAAAAATAAATCATAGTAGTCAGAAATATGGATCATTGTGCAAAGGTAAGAGTGTAGTAAGAAGTAGGGAAGTCATGAGGTGGATTTTAGATTAAGAAACTAAGCCAGATGACAGAAAGGCGAAGTGTTTTCAAGAAAGGAAGATGGTTTGTGGTTCAAGTGATAAAAGAAGCTTGAAAACGAAGGCAAAAACTTTGTGTAGTATACAAGGACCTAGGAAGATCTTAAAATAAAATTAATAAGCAGGCACTGTAGAAGATTTTGAGGACGTAAAGTGAAGAAAATACGTTGTTAAGACCGACTACAAGGTTTAAAGACGGAAGCAAAACATAAGCTAAAATATTTAGGCAGAAGAGTGGCTTGAGGAGTGTTACCTATGTATTAAAGTTTATCAATGCTTCTAAGTACGAACAGAACAGACATTCATCTTGTTTCTGTGAGTGAGTCGCTTGCGTAACTTCCAAGTGTGAACACAATATAAAGTTTATAAAATCATATTATATTCACAATTCATTAAACTTGGATCACAGGAAAAATGAAACATAACGAAGGGGGTATCTTACTGAAACGCACTTGTTGACTTTAAACTTAAAGTTAATTTAAAACTAAAGGATAAACATATCAATTGGGTAATCATATAAGAGATATAAGAAAATAAATTACTCAATAAGGGGTTACAACTCAAAGGCACTCAAACAAACCAAAGTTAGAAGGTCAACTCAAAATTTGAGCTAAGAAGTTCTTAAAAAGTTCATATCAACATAAAAACTTTAATATAATGCTCAAGTTCGCTATGAAAATAAAATTAAAACATAACGCTCGGGAATTCCAACATAGTTGTTAAATGTAGTGAATTAAGTGGTGGTGGATGACAACACAATTGTGGGCGATATCATGCCCATACAGTGAATGCAAAAATAATTATCCACACACATTCTCAGCCTCGAACATGTGGTAAATTATGTACAGGAAAACAGATTTTCACGAACAGACATATCTACAAAAGGATATTAGAGCATAATATGAAAAAATTAAGTATCCTTGAACAAAATAAATATAGTTCCGGAAAGCAGTAAGACAACCGTAGGGCATCACTCAGCTCTCTGATGCAGACGTAAGCATGCACCTTTTTCATAAAAAAACCCGCTAAACTACAGAAATGATTTAATCAGTATATCATAGTAGTAAATAATGTACGAATTCCATTCTCGAATAGATGTGATTCCTTTGTTCTTATTTCATGCAATAGAGACGTACATATTTCTACAAAATTCATGAACACGAATAACATATCCAAACAAAATAGTTCTCATACCTGACAGAAGGCAACTCACAATAAAGAAAATCAAATTAGTAATTTTCTTATGACAACAGGCGTTATTAATAACCATACTAAGAAACAGATCATATGAAAGTACGTCAATACACAAAAAATATAGAAAGATTGATGTGCGAGGAATTTCCCACAGCGAGCCAAGAATTAATATCCTGCCCGTTAATCTCATTGAATTTTTTTTTTACTGTTAATTCAAGGAAGAACTATCTAAACTGCTGGACCTTTATTGATCAGTCACCGTTACAGTTTCATAAAATGTAGAAATTTCTTAAATATCCTGCTGAAAAGGAACATAATTCGCATAAGGTAAATAGAAAATGATCTATCTCCAAACCGACACTTTCTGTCATATGACAGACCTATTTGCCATAGAAATAAATTACCGTTGAAAATTAGTTAAAAGTAGAAAATTTGCCATTAAATTATAGTCATTCAATCAATTAAAATTCTTTTAAAGATTCGCTTATTATTGGGAAGCATACACAAAAATATTAAGGAGATGCAAGGGACATGCTAGCAGCTTTGAAGACTTGGGCAATAACTGATAGAAGAAGATGAGCAGAGCGAACTGTCATTTAGGGTCAGGGCGTTGAACACCGATCACCGAAAGAAAATCTAGGCGAATGTAAACAAGTAGGCGTAAACCCTTGAGAACAGATAAAGGTTATGGGATACCTGTATTAAGAACTGCCTCTTGAACGTTAACGTGTGTATCTCATGTGAGAAAATGATAGAGCCAGTGATACAAGAGAGAAAAACTGATGTTTCAAGAAAACTTGAGAAGGTTTGTATTTTGGCAACGCTAGCTTAAGTTAGGCTAGGTATCCAATTTTTTTCTTTGTGCAGTTTTTTTTTTTTTTTTTTTGTACTAGGTACTTAGTTAGGCTAAGATATAAAGGTTATACTAGACTACAAGATATAGAACTAATACTGGTAGATCTAGGGTAGGCTACTTATCCGCGGCGGCCTAGACTATGGCAGTTGCGGTTTTTCTATGAAGTTTTACCGGGTACCTAGTTTACAGATTCCCGGGCCAGTTTCCTTGGCCGCGCGACACCCAAATCCATCCACCACGGTAAGTAGCCTTAGTGTAACCCCTGTGGCTAGCGCGCGCAGCGCAACATTACCTCTTGCCAGAACATGCCGTGCTTGCTAAGAATCTTTAAATAGTATGCGGATAAGGCGCGAAGTGCCATTCCGCCACGGCCTTACTGACAGCACACATAAATCGATCGTCGCGGATATGTATTCGCTCCCTACTTTGTTTGTTGTTGTGTTGGTATTGCCGCCATATTGGTTTTGGTGTTCTTCTGCCGATTTCGGTTGGCGGTCGAGTGGGTCCGCGAATCTGTAGGTGCTCCGTTTTACCTACTGAACAAGAATTTTAAGTAATATTTATTCGGACGACTGTAATTAACCCCCCAGGGGCCAGTACTAAACATGGCGAAATACGTTGGACGGCCCCTAATCCTTAGTGGATGTCATATCCGCGGTTACGTTCCTTGCAGTCCGTGCGGACTGCTTCTGTAGAAATACCCTAATATTATGATACTTTGATTCTCGGATCCTGTACAGTTTGTTTTGGTT
>NC_061108.1:103390837-103449077 GCF_015104395.2 Macrobrachium nipponense
GGAACTTCTAAGGGCCCGTCTCGCTCTGGTGAGACGGGGGGTTCTTCCGCTGGTCACCCTGCTTCTTCGGGGGCAGGACCCGTCTCTTCTTCCGCAAGGAAGAAGACTACGGGGACCAGAGGAGTGCCGGCTAACACCGGCACTTCCTCACCTGCTGTTTAGTGGTTCGGCCACGGCAGCAGGGTCCGTCTCGGCCTCATCGTTCGCGAAGGTACCGAGTGTACGGTCGCCTAACAGCGTCCGTGCAGCCAAGAACCAGACCTCTGAGTCCGCTCAGCGTCAGGTTCACGGCAGGCGGAGCGGAAGACTGGTGACAGCCGCTCACGGCGACTCTCATTCCAGACCGACTCGCTCTCGCTGCGAGCAGCTGGCTACCCGGTGCGGACGTGACGGTCCCATGACCGGCCACGGGCTGAGGCTGGGAAGAGGTCCCCCCCCCCCCGTTCGCCGGCACCAGCCACGGCTGGTACCAGCGAACTGACGCACCGTGAGGATACGCACCGGTCTCGACCCGTGACAGTGGAGCTCGCCGGTCGCCTGACCGTCACTCTCACAGAGAGCGATCGGGTACGGCGACCAGCACCAGCTCCTCTACACCCGAGACCAGGGGCCGGGCTGTTTTCTCGGTCCACCTTTCTCCCCGCGAGACGGGGCTCGACTAGGTTCTGCAGGCTCGAGACCGGGGCCGGCTGTTCTTCGGTCCAGCCGTTCTCCACGCGAGACGGCTCGACTAGGTCTGCAGCTCGATCGCCACCGCGGGTTGGCGACGCGCCTGCAGTCTTCCAAGCCCACTGGTTCTGCCAGCGAGCAAAAAGAGACGGGGGATGCGTCAGGTCTGCCTCTCCCATACCTTCAACCTCATCGGGTTACACCGGGAGGGGCGAGGTATTGAGGAGTGATCGTGAGGGGTGCGCCCCTCAGGATCCCACCACGTCGTCGTACGTACCAGGCACGGTTCTTGGACCAGCCAGGTCATACGCACAAGTGGTTGGAGGAGACCGAGAGGGGGTCTGTCGCTGTTCCTCCCCTTGAGGGAGGAAGGTCTCGGGAGATGCTCCTGTTTGAGGGACTGGATGGTCCGACTCCGCAGGACGCAGTCACTCCTGAGATCCAGAGGAACTTTGCCGAGGTTATTGCGCTGATTCGTCAGCACAACGACCTCGCGGAAGGATCGCCGCTCCACCTTCCGAGCCCACGTCCCGGCTCGAGTCGTTCTGGGGCCCGAAGAGGGAACCCAGACCGACGGTGGGTTTGCCGCGTTCTGAGCTTGCGGACTCAGTGCTGGACCAGTTGAAATCGCTTGTCTCCGGACAAGACGGTTCGCTCAAGTCTGGCAGGTCGAGGCAAGCTGCTTCCACCTCCTCTGCTGCGACAGCGGCGTTTTTACGTGCCATCTGAAGACCCTATGCGCCCAAACAGGTGAACCCGGAGTTAGCCAGGCTGACTCCGGGTGTGTCTCTGCAGCAGCTCCTGTCCGAGAACCTATGGTTCTCGCAGCAAGAGGCACTCGCCTGGAATCTACCGCCATGGCAGCTTTCCAGGCCGTCTCCTGGCTAGATCTGTGGTCCCTCACAGTATCTAAGGTCGCAGCCAACTCCGGGGGAATTTCTCCCGAAGATGACTCGGCCTTTAGGAGACTTTGCCAGTCTGGAGGAAGAGCCATCTCCTTCCTTGCCCACCAGACGGTGAACCTGTGGGCCAACCTGGTTCTCCGACGAAGGACGCTGTCCTTACTCGGGTTTCCAGGGCGGCCGGGCGTGAATCGGCGTTGGGACTCTCAACGGACCTTTACGGAGTTCCACGTCTCTCTTCCCAGGAGAGATGGTGGACGCTGCGGTGGACAGACGGCGCACTGACGACAGTGACCGTCTGGTTTCACCAGGCAGTCTCGAAGGCTTCTGGGCAGCCTCGGACTGCGGCCAAGTCTAAGAGCTCGGCTAGCGCTTCCTCCTTCGGTGGCTAAGACGGTAGCTGCGTCGAAGCCACCCCGGGAAAGGACTCTGTCTTCTTCGACCTTCTACCAAGGGGAGCCGTAACCAGCCCTCCTCCCAGCCCTCCTCCCTCCCGTGGAGGGCTCTGGGAAGAAGTCGAAGAAATGGGGGGAAACGCTAGGGACGGCGTTCCCCATCACCTGCTGCCGGAAGGTGTGGGGGGGGGTGCCTGGCCAGCCATTGGGCAACTTGGCAGTCGCTACGGCGCCGAGACCTGGATTGTAGATGTCCTTCCTTCGGGAGGGATATCTATTACCCTTCGAATCTCGGCCACCCCTCACCTCCAACCCGGTCCAACAGCAGTCGTACGTTCCAGGGTCATCGAAGGACGTAGCATTGAGACAGGAGATCAAGACCATGCTGAGCAAGAGAGCTGTAGAAATCGTCACGGATCAGTCACCGGGCTTTTACAGTCGACTCTTCCTGGTGGAAAAGTCTACGGGAGGCTGGCGCCCGGTGATAGATCTCTCTCCCCTGAACCGTTTGTTCGCCAGAACCCGGTTCACGATGGAGACGGCACGCTCAGTGCTCGACTCCCATCAGGAGAGAACGATTTCATGCTTTCAGTGGACTTGAAGGATGCGTATTTCCAAATACCCATTCATCAGTCCTCCAGAAAGTACCTCCGCTTCATCCTCGACGGGACGGTGTACCAGTTTCAGGCACTTTGCTTCGGTCTCTCAACCGCCCCACAGGTGTTCACGCGAGTGTTCACTCTGGTGTCTGCTTGGGCCCATTCGCACGGGATACGTCTGATGAGGTATCTCGACGATTGGTTAGTCCTGGCGAGCTCCCGCTCGCAGTTGCTACAGGACAGGGATTCGACCTGCTTCGAGTTCTCGTCCGCATTCTTGGGGATCGTTGTTGAACTTCGAAAAGTCCGATCTCACCCAGCAGAGGATGAAGTACCTTGTATGCTGATCGACACGGTAGCAGGCGAGTCTTCCCCGCACGACTCGCGGATCAGCAGATTCAGGGAGGCAGCCAACCAGTTCCTGTCTCGGCAGGAACAGGTAGCTCAGCGATGGCAAGTCGTGATCGTACACCTGTCGTCACTCGAGAAGTTAGTCCCTCACGGGCGTCTTCACCTGCGGTCCTCTTCAGTGGAGACTAAAGGAGAGTTGGTCACAGGCGACGGATCCCCCAAGCTTTCCAGTGTCACTGACACCGGAGGTGAGGCAGGACCTAGCCTGGTGGCTGGACGACAGGAACCTCTTAAGAGGAGTGCCTCTGCGCACTCCCCCCCCGGACTGCAGCTGTTCTCAGACGCATCGACCGAGGGATGGGGCGCACACCTGGAGGAGTTGCTGACTTCAGGAGTGTGGGACTGAGAACGACAAGCACCTTCACATCAATGTACTGGAACTCAAGGCAGCGTTCCTCGCTCTCCAAGAGTTCCAGGACCGCTTGATGGGACACTCAGTGGTGTTGATGTGCGACAACACCACGGTGGTGGCCTACGTCAACAAACAGGGGGGCCTAGTGTCTCTCCCGTTGTACCAGTTGACTCGGCAGGTGCACGAGTGGGCCGAGGCACACTCAATAGAGCTGTCGGCACGCTACATTCCATGGGAAGAGGAATGTAGTAGCAGACACGCTCAGTCCGTCGGGATCAGGTGATAGGGACCGAATGGTCTCTACACCAGGACGTGGCGGAAAGGCTCTTCGCCTGTGGGGGCGACCCGGCAGTCGTGGATGTTTTCGACCACCCGGCACAACAGGAAGCTCCAGGTGTTCTTCTCGGCCGTGCCGGACCCATGGGCAGCTTGCAGAGGACGCTCTTCAACACCCGTGGGCACACCTCTTCGTCTATGCCCTTTCCCCCGTTCGTGCCTGATTCGCAAGGTGATCAGTCGAGCACATGGTCACCCCGAATCTCAGGATGATCCTGGTGGCTCCCAATGGCCACAGGCCATTTGGTATCCGGACCTGCTGGTCTCTTCTCGCAGGGGAACGAGAGAGATTCCCCCTTGGCACAACCTTCTCGCCCAGCCACACGTCGAGCGGTACCACCGAGCAGTCCAGTCCCTACGTCTTCACGGCTGGCTGTTATCCACCATCTCTTGCGAACGAGAGGCTTTTCTCGTAGCGCAGCAACAGAGATGGCTGGAAACGTCCATCAGCCTCTGCAGGCTGTGTACCATGGGGAAGTATGGCCGTCTTCTGTGGTTGGTGTCGTAGGACGGGGTCTATCTCCTCTCAGAGCCACTCTTCAGCAGGTAGCGGATTTCCTCGTTTTTCTTCGCCGAGAGAAGCTCCTCTCAGTCCCCACAGTCAAAGGATACAGAGCCGCCTTGGCGCTCGTCCTGAAACTGAGGGGATTGGACATCTCGAACTCGTTCGAGATCTCCTTGCTCATGAGGAGCTTCGAAAGGTCTTGCCCACCCAGGGAACTCAGGCCCCCTGCGTGGGTGTGACTCTCGTCCTTAGGAGTTTGACTCAAGACCCTTCGAGCCACTCCGAGAGTCGTCAGACAGGGATCTGACCCTCAAGACCCTCTTCTTGCTGGCCCTGGTCATCGGCGAAGAGAGTAGGGGAACTTCAATGTTCTTCCTAGATGTACGACATTCAGGGGATGGTGGGGATCTGTGACGCTCGATTTCGTCCCGAACTTCGTTGCGAAGACTCAGAAACCGTCGATCCCTGACGACAGGTTCGAGTCATTCACGATTCCCTCCCTAATGGACTTCACCGATAATGATGCGGATGAGATGCTGCTTTGTCCTGTGAGGGCGCTACGGCGCTATCTGAAGAAAACTCGACACCTCAGGCCTGAGTGTCGACGCCTCTTCGTTAGCACCAGGGGTAACCAAGAAAGAAGTATCCAAGAACACTTTCATTCTGGCTGCGTGAGGTCATCAGGAGGCGTATGAGGCTGATGGTAGTGACGACATCCGTACGTCCTGTCCGAGAGCTCACGAAGTCAGAAGTATTGGCCCCTCGTTGGCGTTTCGTAAGAACTTCTCCGTGGCGCAGGTCCTGAAGGCAGGGGTCTGGTCTAACCAGACTACCTTACGTCCTTCTAACCTTGAAAGATATTGCCCACAGGTCCTTGGATACCTTTTCCTTGGACCGTGGTGGCTGCTCAACAAGTTGTGTAGCAAACCCAGACCCTCGCAGGCTGAAACAGCATCGAGTCCTGGTGTGACTGTGTGGATGGATGTGTGAATGAGTGAGTGACTGGCTCCCTCTTCCCGTCTTTTCCTCCTCCTCTACCTGTGGGCAGAGGGCCACGGTCGTCACTACGCTGGATGAGGACGAGATGCAGGTGAGCTATATGACAGAGCCCATCCTATCCCTTTCACTAGGGATATGGAGCCAGAATATCCACCACTTCCTCCTACAAGGGGGGGGAAGTGGGATGCCTACAAGAGTCAAACCCATGACTTTATATTTGCTCCTGTACAGGAACAAGTTCTTACATTGCTGGTACGAAGAGATACGCTTGCCTCTCTCTTAGTACTCGGTCCAGAGGTCTGACCATTGATCCTGCGGTGCACACCCCGATCAATCGGACAGAGGCTTGGATCCCTCCCTCGCTCTTACGACCAGGGAGGCTTCCAAGGTTGGGCGAACACCAGTCTGTTCACAAAAGACTCAGATTCCACCCACCAAGAAGTGAGTCTTCCTATTGTAAAAGGACCGAAGGTTTGTATGCCGTGTCGGAACAAATGACAATTTGTCCAAAATTGCATTTTTCCTAACTATACAAACCTGAGGTCCTTTTACACATAGCCCCACCTCATGCCACCCCTCACTCTGCAGTTTTTGCTTGGGCCAAAAGCAAAAGTGATTTGTTTACCTCCCAGTCGCGCGCGCGCCTGTCGGGACAAGCAGTTAACTACCGAACCCCTTGTTCGAAGCTTACGACCTATCCAGCTGCCGCTAGTACCTTCCTATTGTAAAAGGACCTCAGGTTTGTATAGTTAGGAAAAATGCAATTTTGGACAAATTGTCATTTTACAATTATTTTATTATCTTGGGATTTTTTTTAATCTTGAGATTTTCTATTCAATTCTCGAGATTAATAAGAAAATTACCGTAACTTGACTAGCATCAGCACACATCTGATGACTCGGGACATTAGCAGGCTAAACCAACCAACCTTAAGAACTGACGCTCGGAAAAGTAACTTGCATGATACATGAGATACATGACAAAACCACTGTTTATTGGTGAAATTGGTTTGGGGGTCGCACGATATGGGAGATTGCACGTTATTCGAGTATATACGGTATGTGATTTTTTTTAGCCTTTTATGGAACAAAATCTAGCAAGAAATTGCCATTCCCAGTTGGCAACACTGGCCTACTCACGTTTGTCCAAGTTTTGTTTGTTGTTGTTATGAAATGTGGTGTGCGGCGCGTTCTTTAAATTGTACCCATATAAACGAGTTAATTATGTGGCATCCAAAAGCCCTGATTCTTTTACTCTTATGGGAAAGACGCCTAAAGGTCAGATGAAGGCTTTTACGTGGAATATATTAACGTGTTGTGACGAAGGGAAGAGATGTTTCGCTGCATACTGCTGGTAGCATTATCGTTATTATATTACTGGATTGCACTGCAAAATCGTCGCCATCTTTTATCAATATAGATTGTTGGTGAGTACCCATATGATTTACATAATTTTGATAGTTCTCTTACCACTCATCCTCTCTTTCCTTGTAAAAAAAAAGAGGCCCACCATGCGTATGTAGGCTTCTAGCTGTAATCCATAGGCTAGTAGGCTACATATGTACAGTAGTACATATACTACATTTATTTTTTAAGGCTAATTTTGTAAAATAACTTTAAAACTGTCTTGAATTTAGTTTTAGGTGATAGTTGAAAACATATTTGGTGTTTGAACTAAAGTAGGCAGTTATAAACATTGGAATAGTGGTCTTGGGTGGGTTAACTATAAAAGTAGGCAGTTTTAAGCAATTTTTGAGGGGGGTATCAGGATAACACGGGTATTTACTTATCACGGGGGGTTCTGGGCCCTATCCCCTGTGGATAACGAGGCCCCACTGTACTTATATAGAAATACCTATAGTTTTTGTGCCAGGTCATCATGCTGAAATTCCATGAATAAATTCAAATCAAATCAACTTTCCAACTCAGTATTTGGAAAAATAGCCATTAGTAATGTACCTGTATTTCCTCATACCGTGTGGTCCTATTGTCCTTCCTAGGACACACCACTGAGACCATAGAATTATTATAGGGTACTTTAGCATAAGAATGTATAAAATTTTAACAACTGGAAAAGGTAGGTGAAACAAATGAGCTCACTTAGCCTAACAATTTGGAATGGAACACCTTCAGGATCTCATATTTTTATTGATTAATACGTGACTTATTATTCACTCTCCCCCTATATTCCTTTTATAAAAATCACCAAATTAAGCATCTTTCAACTAGGCTATTTTTGATGTGTTGGTAAAGAGTTAAGTATGGAAACTGCACAGCATTTTTTTTTTGTGACTAGACATCAGGAAATAGTGGATGGAAAATTTTTTTATTAGCCAGATAAAAATACATTAAATACCATTGAATCAGTGGTAAAATTATACATATTTGTTTTTATGGAATTTGCATGGAAATACAAACCATTACCTTTAAGGGGGCTGGCCGGGTATAGGGCGAAAAATGCAAAGTCATGAAAAAATTTATGGAGCTTCATATGGCTATGGAGAGTGCGTATATGAAATATTTAGTGAAAACTCCTCTTACTTCCGTAGCTACAGAATAATTAGTAAACGTAACTCAATAAGCCAAAAACATTGAACCCTACAAGAAAATGCAATGTTTCTTCTCTTATAGTAAATATTGATAATTATTGTGAAAGAAGTAGTGAGCAATGGCATCTGTAGAGATTTCATGATTTGCAGGAGGGAAGGTTCTCACTTCTCAGCTTACCACCCTTCAGTGCGAGCAGAAACATGAAAGAAGGTATACGTTCGAGTTTCACTACCGACATTCGCTTGCTTTTACGTCTGTTTATCTTTGTTTCGGCCTGAATTTCATCATGCCAAAGAGGAAAAGACAAGCAAAACATCTCACTAACATACAGAAGAAGAAAATTTGCTCTAATATGAGTTCAGAATATCATATTATCCACAGTATTAGCATAGTTAGTGAAAAAAGAGAGGGTGGGGCTTGGGGAGAGGTGCATAGTAAGGAATGCCCTGTCTTGCCTGAAACACATGTCGCGCAGTGCCCCAGGCTACGGTCTTTGAGTAAAGGGATCTTCATTTATGATAAATAACATAGTTTTGGTTTATTAATACCTAAAAGGGAATATGAAATTCATAATAATCATGATTTATTAACATTGTCTTTTTAAAAAGAGAGTACACATTCGAGTTTCACCTCTGACATTCTCTTGCTTTTACATCTGTTTAGCTTTGTTTCGGTAAGAATTTCATCATGCTAGGGAAAACATCTCGCTAACATGCTGAAGAAGAAAATTCGCTGTAATAAGCCGAGTTAGTGAAGGAGAGAGAGAGTTGCGTAGGAAGGAGTGCCCCCGTCTTGCCTGACGCAGTGCCCCAGGCTACGATATATGAGCAAAGGGATCTTCATTTATGATTGAATTATGATAAATAACATAGGTTTGGTTTATTAATACCCAAAAAATAAATATAAAATTCATAATAATCATTATTTATTAACAATGTCTTTGGAAAAATACAAAGGAAAACTTTGAATGCTGTTATCTCAAAACTATACTTATTGACCTTCAAATTCTATCTTCTCCCTTAGTTGATATATAACTTAGAAAGACATTATAGAACAATCAAGTGAAGCCCTTTTTTCCAATTTTTGTTTCTTTTTTCTAAAAAAAATTTTTCCTGATTTATAGGATTTATTTTTTTACCATAATGAAAAAATTCATATCTAGCAAAAAAATTACTTTTAGAAAAAACTCTTCATTTGATTGGAGGTCTACATCAGGTCTATATATAGTAGTAATCCCAGGTCTTAATATTAACCCCTTCTTTACCGGGTGGGTGAGCAGAATGTAAACATTGCGTTCGCTGCTGATCCGAATCTCTCGCCAGTGTCCCTTGTACAAGGGACACTGGTGGTCGGTGAGAAAACTGCAGTCTTGAATAGAAATTCGGTCTTACAGAATGTTGGTATATCCACCTGGAACATGCACATAAAATATTATCAAAATAGAACAGTAAATATGCACGTAATAACAAAAAAAAGAGCAACAACTAAAGCGAAAGCCCCGCCGATAAATATGGAAATCGCAAATTTGTTCATGAAACTTACCTGTCAGATATATATATAGCTGTATTCTCTGACGTCCGACAGAATTTCAAAACTCGCGGCACACACAGTGGGCGGCCAGGTGGTAGTACCCATTCCCGCCGCTGGGAGGCGGATATCAGGAACCATTCCCATTTTCTATTCATATTTTTTCTGTCGCCGGTGCTGTAAACAACTGTTTGCAGTACCTTCTCCTTTGGATTTTGGAACTTTGTAGTCACTTGAGTATTTGGATTGTCATTTGGTTTTGATTCTGGATTGGTGGCTAGGCATGCGCGATAGTGGACTGTTATTTTATTTTGGATTGGCTTTTGATTGAACAAGATGTCTGGATCAAGTTCTGTGAGTTTCAGGGTGTGTGTTATGAGTGATTGTAAGGTGAGGCTACTGAAATCCTCGGTAGATCCCCACTCTGTATGTACGAGGTGTAGGGGGCATGTTTGCTTAATAGATGATCAATGTAAGGAGTGCGAAAGTTTGACCGATGATGGATGGAAGATATATGATTGGATCGTGATAGGATCAGGAGGTCTTCCTCTAGGAGTGGTTCAAGCAGTAAAGGTAAGGGCAGTAATATTCCACCTACAATAACCCCTGTAGATTTTGTCTCTCCTAACCCTGTGATGTGGCCTTCGGGCCCTGAAATTGTGTTTGGAGAAGGTAATGCCCTCTCTTTGATTTTGGATTCTTTACAATCTCTAGAATCCAAAGTGCTTGCCTTGGAAACAGGCGCGGTGAAAGTTAGTGATTGTGCCCCTAGTGTTGTGGCCCCATAATGCCTCTAGGTCTAGACTGGTGTCGGACTCCCAGGACTCAGGGAGTGGGCATGTCGAAAGCTGCAAGAGGGTTACGGGGGCTCCCCACCGATCTGGCGTCCCTTGGCAGGTCCTGTTGCAACTTCCCAGGCTGCCAAGGAGCGTGCTCTGGTGCGCATCCTTAAGGACTGTTTTTCGTCCTCCGAGGCGCCCTCCCCGCGCAAGGGGGTGGAGCTCTCGGAGGGACTCGCGTCCGTTGAAAAGGACCTTTAGAGAGGAGGATGCTTCACGTCCTTTCTCTCCTCTTTCTTTGCGGTCATCTCCTGAGTCGTATGACGCTTTTCCACCGCAGAAGAAGTATAGGACGTCATCGGAGGATGACGCTGTGGAGCGGCCCAGTCGCTCTAAGGAGAGGCAGGTAGCTGTCCCTGTGAGAAAGAAGAAGGCGTCCCCTCGCCCCTCGTCTTCTCGCAGGTTCAGCCCTTCACCTGTTCAGGAATCTTCTCCTACGAGGAATATTCTTGTGTCCCTTCAAGGCCAGTTGGCTTCCTTGATGGCGAAGAAAGAAGTGGAGCCTAAACGTAGGAAAGATACTAGGCTGCCTGTCAAGAGATCGAAGCAGTCCCCTTCTCCTTCTCCTCGTTCGTCTCTTTCTCCTGTTTTGTTACCGCCTGCTTTTAGATCGGTGCCCCATCGCTCGCATAGTACGAGTAACAAGACGCTTAAGCTAGATGTTGGTTTCTCCTCAAGATGCTCTGCTCAGGGTGCTCGGCAGGACGCTTATGAGGATGCTTGGCAGGACGCTCAGCAGGACGCTTCTGTTGACGCTCGCAGAGACGCTTTTGTAAGCGCTCAGAAGGACGCTTCTTTGGAAGTTCGCAAGGACGCTTCCGTAGAAACTCGTCAGGACGCTTTGCGGGAAGCTCGGCATCTTATTGCTACTCAAGATGCTTCTCAGGACGCTCGACGCTTTCAGGACGCTCGTCAAGATTCGCGCCACAAAGCTCGACAAGAGGTCCGTCTGGATGAGGAGGCTTCCTCGTCTAAACGTCAGAGGTCTCTTTTGAAAATTAGACCGATAGGTCTTATGCCCCCTCCTTCTGCGCATTCGCCAGTTGCTCTCAGGGAGGAGGGAGAATTGAGTAGTCCTACGGATTCTGTAGAGAAAGATCAGCCGTCTTCTTCTTCAGTCTCGGACTACAAGGTTTTGGTTCGTCTTTTGCGCTCGTCGTTTGGAGACAAGTTCCAACCTTCTGCTCCTCGATCTCCTCCTTCTCAATTTTCCTCATCGAAGTCCAGTAAGGCTCCTGAGTTTGTGGAAATGAAGACTTCCCTTTCCACTAAGGGGGCGTTCAAGAAGTTACAGAACTGGATGGAACGCAGGAAAGACCAGGGCAAGTCTACTTTTGCCCTGCTTCCCTCGAGACTCGGTGGAAAAGGGGGAGTTTGGTACGAGACCAAAGAGGAGGTGGGTGTGAGAATCCTTTCATCGGCACAAGGCGATTTTGCCAGTCTTGTAGATGCTCAGAGGAGGTCTCTACTTTTTTCAGCGAAGATATCTTGGACCCCAACGGAGATGGATCATCATCTTAAAGGACTTTTGAGGACTCTGGAAGTCTTTAATTTTTTAGACTGGTGCTTGGGAGTCCTAGATGTTCAATCTAGGAGTCCGGACTCTATCAGTCTGGGGGAGCTGTCCAGTGTATTAGCATGCATGGACAAGGCCGTCTAGAGATGGTTCGGAGGAGTTGGCGTCGCACTTCGGTACGGGCCTGTTGAAGAAAAGAGCTCTTTTCTGTAATTTTACAGCAAAGTCGGTTTCTCCTTCTCAGAGGGCAGAGTTGCTTTTTGCCCCTCTTTCGAACCATCTTTTCCCCCAGACCTTGGTTAAGGACCTTGCAATCAGCCTGCAAGAGAAGGCTACTCAGGACCTCCTAGCCCAGTCCGCCAGACGTCCCGCAGTCCCTTTGACGTCTTCTTCTGGACAAGTTCCTAGGAAGCTGAAGCCCTTTTGTGGTGCACCTCCCTCGAGATCCGCTCCTCGGGGGAGAGTCCTTTCCAGAGGCAGAGCTTCTTTCAAGCCGAGAGGAAAGAAGTGAGGTCTTTGTCCTTCAGACACCAGTTGGAGCCAGACTGAAGTACTTTGCAGGAGCGTGGAGAGAGAGGGGTATGGACATCTGGTCCCTCAAGATCTTAGAACAGGGGTACAAGGTTCCCTTTATGGTATCTCCTCCTCTGTGCACAACTCCCAGGGATCTTTCTCCTTCGTACCAGCGGGAGAAACAACTGATCTTATTCGACCTTCTAGACCAAATGGTCGAAAAGAGAGCGGTGGAACAGGTCTTAGACCTGGGGTCACCAGGATTTTACAACAGACTTTTCCTGGTACCAAAGCAGTCGACGGGATGGCGTCCAGTCCTGGACATGAGCAGGCTGAACCTTTTCATAGAAAAGAAAAAATTCAAGATGGAAACGCCTCAGTCAGTTCTAGGAGCCTTGAGACCGGGCGACTGGATGGTGTCCTTAGACCTGCAGGACACATACTTTCACGTTCCTATCCACCCTCTCTCAAGAAAGTACCTGCGATTTGTGTTAAAAGGCAAAGTATGGCAATTCAGAGCGCTGTGCTTTGGATTAAGCACGGCCCCTATGGTGTTCACTATTCTGATGAAGAATGTAGCGAGATGGTTACATTTTTCAGGAATAAGGATCTCTCTTTATCTCGACGACTGGCTCATCAGAGCGTCTTCAGAAGAGAGGTGTCTGAAGGACCTTCAGTTAACGTTAGCCTTGGCGAAGTCCCTGGGACTTCTGGTCAACCTCGGAAAGTCACATCTGACCCCAACACAGTCCATCGTGTATCTGGGGATTCAGATGGATTCTGTGGCTTTTCGAGCGTTTCCGTCCCAGGAACGGCAGCAGCAAGGCTTAGAGAAAGTTTCAGCCTTCCTGGGGAAGGAAACTTGCTCGGTGAGGGAATGGATGAGTCTGCTGGGGACCATTTCCTCGCTGGAAAAGTTTGTTTCCCTGGGGAGACTGCACCTCAGACTTCTCCAATTTTTCCTAGCAGAGGAATGGAAGGTCAAGCAGGATCTAGAAGCGACCTTGAAGATCTCCAAGTCTGTAAAGAGTCATTTAAGATGGTGGCTCGATCCAAACAAGTTTCTAGAGGGTTTGCCCCGACCTAGTGTTGTTTTCCGACGCGTCCACTTCGGGCTGGGGAGCAACACTAGGAGGGGAAGAAGTGTCAGGCGCCTGGAGGGGGGAACAGGTGTCCTGGCACATAAATCTGAAAGAACTAGCAGCGATTTTCCTAGCGCTCCAGTTCTTCGAAGAGAAGGTTGCGTACCAAGTAGTCCAGGTCAACTCGGACAACACCACAGCCCTGGCCTATTTAAGAAAACAGGGAGGTACACACTCCCAACCCCTTTTTTGCCTAGCAAAAGAGATCCTGTTGTGGGCGCGAGCGAGGCAGATAACGATCCTTACGAGGTTCATCTCAGGGGTCCAGAATGTCCGGGCAGACCTTCTCAGTCGACAGGACCAGCTCCTGCTGACAGAATGGATTCTGCATCAGGAGGTTTGTCGGGAACTGTGGAAATTATGGGGACGTCCTCTAGCAGACCTATTTGTGACGTCGAGGACGAAGAGGCTTCCTCTTTATTGCTCCCCTGTTCTAGATCCAGGAGCGGTTGCTATAGACGCCCTTCTCTGGGACTGGACAGGCTTGGATCTGTATGCCTTCTCCCCGTTCAAGATCATGGGGGAGGTCATCAGGAAGTTTGCGGCATCAGAGGGGACGAGGTTGACTTTAATCGCCCCACTTTGGCCTGCGAGAGAATGGTTCACGGAGGTCATGTCCTTCCTTGTAGACTTCCCAAGGACACTGCCCTGGAGGAAAGATCTACTCAAACAGCCCCACTTCGAGAGGTATCACAAAAACCTCTCCGCTCTGTGTCTGACTGCGTTCAGACTATCGAAAAGTTGGCCAGAGCAAGAGGTTTTTCTAAATCAGTGTCAAAAGCGATCGCCAACGCAAGGAGGGCGTCATCGCGTGTAGTATACCAGTCGAAGTGGGCTTCCTTCAGGGGTTGGTGTAGAAGGGAGGGAATTTCCTCTACCACGACCTCTGTGAGCCAGATAGCTGACTTCCTTCTGTACCTAAGGAATGTTCAGAAGTTAGCAATCCCAACTATTAAGGGATATAGAAGCATGTTGTCAGCAGTCTTCCGACACAGAGGCCTGGATCTTGCTGACAACAGGGATCTTCATGATCTCTTAAGATCGTTTG
Source organism: Macrobrachium nipponense (assembly GCF_015104395.2). Taxonomy (NCBI): domain Eukaryota; kingdom Metazoa; phylum Arthropoda; class Malacostraca; order Decapoda; family Palaemonidae; genus Macrobrachium; species Macrobrachium nipponense. The sequence continues at coordinate 103,405,140 of NC_061108.1, forward strand.
AAACCACAAAGATAGTTCAGGCTAGGCTTCCTTCCTGGAACTTAGATGTTGTTTTAAGACATCTGATGTCAAGTCCGTTCGAGCCTCTCCACGCAGCGTCTCTTAAAAACTTGACTAGAAAGGCTCTTTTCCTAACTGCTCTGGCGACGGCGAAGAGAGTTAGAGAAATTCAGGCCATCAGTGAACATGTGGGCTTCAAAGGAGATAATGGTGTCTGCTCTTTGAGTCCCACGTTCTTGGCCAAGAACGAGAACCCGTCCAACCCTTGGCTCAAGAGCTTTGAAATCAAGGGAATGACGGACTTAGTTGGTCGAGAACCAGAGAGAGTCCTGTGCCCTGTTAGGGCTCTAAAATTTTATTTACAAAAAACGAAGGAAGTAAGAGGTCCTTCGGGTAATTTATGGTGTTCAGTGAAGAGACCAGATTTACCTTTATCGAAGAAGGCACTGGCTTTTTTCCTAAGGGACATTATTAAAGAGGCTCATTCATCTTGCAAGAAGACTGATTTGAGCCTCCTGCGAGTGAACGCTCATGAAGTTAGAGCTGTTGCAACCTCGCTAGCATTCCAAAAGAATATGGCAATCAAGGACATTCTTGATGCCACCTTTTGGAGGAGCAACTCAGTATTTGCCTCACATTATTTAAGAGATGTGAGGACGACGTACGAGAACTGCTGTTCTCTAGGGCCATACATTTCTGCAGACACAGTTTTGGGGGCTGGAAGTAGCTCTTTTCCTATCCTCTAGATAATGGTTAGGTATAGTTTTTATTTTGCGTTTTTTATGGTGGTTGTGTAGATCCTCAGAGGTCTTCCAATTGTTTAGTTTAGCTTGAAGTTGGATTTGCTTAGTTGGTCAGGTGGTGGTTTTTTGCTTCATTGCCCTCATATGTATGGTCATAAGGTCTGGTCAAATTGTGGTCACGCCCCCGTTGACAGATCATCTAGAGCGCACCAGCATTACAGGTCCCTACCTCGCTGGCAACTCTAGTAAAGCAGAGGCAGGCTTGGGTGACAGTAATCACGAAGTCAGCTATGCTAACAGGTAAGGAACCAAGATGTCTATCATCTACATAGATTTGTTTCCTAAAATCCTATTCTGTCTCTTCCCACCCTCCAAAGGTGGGATTCAGCTATACAGGTACTATCCTACTTACAGAACCAAGTTTGGTTCCGACCCACTGGTTGTAAGTCGGAATGGATGTAAGTCGAACTTTAGAAAGTGGGCCAGCATACTGGGTAGGGTATACTATCAAACCTTTGCTATATAAGTGCTACTTAGTACTGTAATGTAATGTACAATCATTATTTCAATCTTTTTACCATAATGTACTTCTACTAATACATTTTAATCATTTATGTAATAGTATATATTAGTACAATCAGGCATTGAGTTAAATGGGGTTAGGTTCTTGCATGCATGTCAGAAGTCGATTCTTACGTAAAATTGGTTTGCATTCAGTCTACAGTACAGTTAATACCAAATGATGCTGCAGATAGGGCAGGGTAACTCAAACTGATGCTGCCTGAGTGATGAGAGTTCTCATGCCTGAGTGATGAGTGTTCTCATGAGATGGCACAGTGCCAAGTAACTCAATGGTCAACTGTCTCGAAGTAAGGTTGTAAGTACGAGTGGTAGTTATGTCGAGTAGGTTGTAAGTCGGATAGTACCGTATATATATCTGACAGGTAAGTTTCATGAACAAAATGATATTGTTATAATACAATTAAGTTTGTTCATGAAACTTACCTGTCAGATATATATATATATATAGCTGTATTCTCTGAAGTCCGACAGAATTTCTAAAACTTACGACATACGTAGTGGGAGTTGGGTGGTTAGTACCCATTCCCGCCGCTGGGAGGCGGGTATCAGGAACCATTCCCATTTTCTATCAGATTTCTTCTGTCGCCGGTGTCGTAAACAGCTGTTTACACACCTCCACCTCAGGATTTTGGAAAACTTTTCATTGGCTTGAGTATCCTCTTGGTTTTTTGGTTTTGGATCGATAGCTTGGCATACGTGACTTTGGACTGTTTTGAATTTGGCTTGGTTTTTTTCCTTAAATATGTCTGGATCTAGTTCGGCTAGTGCCAGGGTGTGTTTGAAAGTGGAATGCAAGGTTAGGCTACCAAAAGCCTTGGTTGATCCTCACACATTGTGTAAGGGGTGTAGGGGGCAAGAGTGTAAGTATGATTTGCGCTGTAATGAGTGTGAAAGCTTGGATGATTTTACAATGGAAGAGCGTATGAATCCTACATAAATAAATTTAGGAGCGTGATAGGATCAGGAGGTCTTCCTCCAGGAGTAAGTCGCGGTAGGGGCCGAACAGGGTCTTAATGTATCCCCGCCCCTTCTAAACCCTCCTTTAGATTTGTTCAGGGCGATACGATAATACAAACCCTCGTCCTTTAAACAATAGGAAGGTAACTAGCCGGCAGCTGGGACGGTCGTAAGCTTCGAACAAGGGGAGAACGGTAGTTAACTGCTTGTCCGATCGTGCGCGCGCCCGCGCGCCCGAGAGTTGAAGAATCACTTTTGCTTTCGGCCGCGGGTGTGAAGGACGTGTTCGTCATCGCTCTCTGCCTGCTTCATCGTCGTATGCTTTGTTTATATTGTGTTTTCTACTAATGGTTTGTTTGACTTGAAAATGAAACTGTAAGTACACTGTTTTCATTTTCATTACTTAATTATGAATCAACATGGAGCTATCGCCGTAGATAGCGACGGCGATTCCGCTCTTTTCATGAATTGAACCCTTTGAATTGGTTCGGTGCCCGAGGGCCTGGGCGCACTCGCGCCGAGTAGGTATTTGGGAGAAAGTGTGTAATGAAAGGATGGAAGTACTATTTTCATTATATTTTGCCCTGTGGCGTTCGTTGCCGAGAGCTTGATTGCGCTCGGCACGAGCCTCTTATTTTGTATGAATAGAATGCAATGAAAGTGGATTTGCAATGCAGTTTTCTTTTCATTTTCATTTATTAATTGCATCAAATTTAATTTTGGATCAATTTTCCGCTCTTACCCGGGAATTAATCCTTTCGATTTATTGTACGATTTATTGCTGTGAAAGTGAAAATAGCAAGTGCAGTATTGTTCATATTATATTTATGATAGCATCATATTATTATGGATCAAGTTTCCGCTCTTTACCCGGGTGAATTGATCTTTTCCCCCTTAAGTTCTATGAAGTGAAATCGCCAAGTTGCAGTATTCTGTTTCATTTTCATATTACTTTTCACTGCTGTGGGCGGGGGTAGGGAAGCGAAAGGTCTGCCAGGAAGTCGTCGGAAAGCTCTCCCGCGACTCCCTTGTATCCGATTCTTCGTCTTCTTTCCTGCCCCACCGCTCAGCTTCCTCGTATTTTGTTTTGGGGTCTTCCTTCCGTTCGGGGTGGGGCATGTCCTCCCCCCCCCCGTGCGTGAGGGAACCCCTCTTACTAATCTGTCTGTGCTACGCAGGTGCTACATCCGTGGGAGACGACCTTGGACAGGTATGGGCCACTGCGGCTGCAAGGGCGTGCCTAGCATCCACAGATCTGCTGCAGCGTCTAGCGAGGTCTGGGGCGGTGACCTTGGAGCGCTCTCCACTACAACCTTCACGGCCGCTTATGCTGCTTCCCCCCGCTGGTTTACACTCCCCATGCTGTGTCGGTGACGCCGTCTGCCGCTTCTAGGGCCGGTCGCCGCCGCCGCCTGTGTTTTCTTCGTGTTGCCTGCCCCAGACTTCCGCTGTTCCAGCAGCTCGCCCCTGGACCGGCCGCCAGTACCAGGTTCCCGCTGGCTGCCGATGATTCTACGAGGCGATGGCTGGGCCTGCCGTACCTGTCGCTGATGTGGTTCCCGCTACTGGCTTGGCTGTCCCTTCTGTGTTTACCGCTGCCGCTGTTCCAGTTGCCCTGGTCCTATGCTTGGTCCGCCCATGGTGTGTCTTCCCCACGTCCCAGTCCTTCCGGACAGGTGCAGTCGGGCCGTGTTGCTTCGGCAATAGGCCCGACTCCGGCCTGGATGGAGGACCTGACGACTGTCCTGCATGAGCTGACGAAGAAGAGGAAGGTGTCATCTTCGTCTTCGTCTGTTGCTGCCTCTTCCCCTTCGACTTCTAAGGCCCATAAGCCGAAGAAGAAGAAGGCTGCCTCCCCCCCCTAAGAAGTCTCGTTCGGGAACTTCTAAGGGCCCGTCCCACCTCGGTGGGACGGGGGGTCCTTCTGCTGGTCCTCCTGCTCCTTCGGGAGCGGGGCCCGTCTCCCCTTCCGTAAGGAAGAGATAGACGGGGACCAGAGGAGTATCGGTTAGCTCTGGTACTTCCTCGCCTGGTGCTAGCAGCGATGCCGCTACGCCAGGTTCCGGCTCGGTCTCTCGTTCGCGGGAGATCCCGAGTGTACGCTCTCCCTCGGGAGACCGTGCAGCCAAAGTTTCGGCGCCAGAGTTCGCTCGGCGCCAAGACCACGGCACGGAGCAGAAGGCTGGCGAGAACCGCTCAGGTGACTCTCGCCAGGCCAGCGGCCGCTCTCGCAGCGACCAGCTGGCTAAACCGGGTTTTGTTATATTCCCCCCCCTAAGAAGACTCCTTCGGGAACTTCGAAGGGCTCGTCACACTCCGGTGTGACGGGGGGGTTCTTCTGCTGGTCCTCCTGTTCCTTCGGGAACGGGGCCCGTCTCCCCTTCTGAGAAGAAGGAAGACGGGACCAAGGGTGTGCTGGCTACCGCTGGTACACCCTCGCCTGGTCTTGGCAGCTCTGCTGCTAAGCCAGGTACCGGCTCGGTTTCTCGTCCGCGAGAAGTTCTGAGTGTACGGTCTCCTTCAGGTGACCGTGCAGCCAAAGTTAAGACGCCTGAGTTCGCTCAGCGTCATGACCGAGGCACGGAGCAGAAGACTGTCGAGAGCCGCTCAGGTGACTCTCCGCCACGCCAGCGGCCGCTCTCGTAGCGCCCACCCGGTACCCCGGGCCGGACCTCGGGTGGACGTGACGGTCTCTGACCGGCCACGGGTTGAGGCTGGGAAGAGGTCCCCCAGGTCCCCTCGACCGACGGTACCAGCCAGGCCAGGCCTGCAGATCGATCCCCACCGCGGGTTGGTGATCGGCTGCAGCCCCCATCGTACGCTGAGGATCCTTGACCAGCGAGCAGGGGGGGGGAGCGTCAGGTTCTGTCTCTCCACTACCTTCAACTTCCTCGGGCTACACCGGGAAGAGCGAGGTAGCTAGGAGTGATTGTGAGAGGTGTGCGCCGCTCACGATCCCGTCACGACGCCGCACGTGCCACGTATGGTCCTTAGGACCAACCAGGACGTACGCGCAAGTGATTGGAGGCGACCGTCATGGGGGGGGAGGGGGTAGCGTCAGTTCTGTCTCTGCCATCACCGATACCTTCAACTTCCTCGGCATACGCCAGGAAGAGCGAGGTATATAGGTGGATCGTGAGAGATGCGCCGCTCACGATCCCGTCATGACGCCGCACGTGCCAGGTATGGTCTTAGGACCAGCCAGGACGTAGCGCAAGTGATTGGAGGCAACCGTCAGGGATCTGTTGCTGGTCCTTCTTCTGAAGGAGGAGGGTCTTGTGGAGCTGCTCTTGTTGGAGGGACTGGATGGTCCTACTCCTCAATACGCTGTAACTTCCGAGATTCAGAGTAACTTTGCCCCAGGTTATTGCACTGATTCGTCAGCACAACGACCTGGGGAAGGATCGCCGCTCCACAGCCAGCAGCCCATGTCTCTGCTCGAGTCGTTTTGGGGCCCGAGAGGGAACCCAAACCGACGGTGGGTTTGCCGCGATCGGAGCTTGCCGATTCTGTCTTGAACCAGAGTCTCTCGTCTCCGGACAAGAAGGCTCTCTCAGTTCTGGCCGGTCGATCAAGCTACTTCCACCTCCTCTACTGCGACAGCGCGTTTCTACGTGTCTTCGGACAACCGTATTTAAATACTCCTTCGGTCCTCCTGAGAGGTTTCGACCTCGACGAGGACTGGAATGAGTCGGAGGACGGTATCGGCTCTCTCCTGTCATGGTGATCGATCAGCCCCACCCAGACGACGTTCACAGTGGGCGGCAGGACCCACCTACAGTGAGAGTTCGTAAGAAACTGCCCTCACCTCGGGAAAAACGTTTTCTCCACGGACGATAACGTTTTCCCAGACCTCTGAGCGAAGGGCCATCGCCGACAAGGCGATGGCTGCTCCTACTCTTCTCCAACTGCTAGTTCCACTGGGAAGGCGAGCGGAATATCCAATTCCTTCCCCCATTCCCTCTCTCCTTACGGCTACGAGGGAAAAGGGGAGGGATCCTACAGAGATTTCTCTGTAGGATTCCACGTTGGGGACTGCGCTACTTGGGGGACCTTCGGGTCCTACCTGACGTAAGCCCCGGTCGTTGAGGAGGGATCCTGCCCCATTCTCGATTTCTACGGGAATCGAGAGGACCACCAGCCGATATCGTTTGACGAATTCGGTGGGGGTTTCGCAGACTGCTTAGAATTCTACGGAATTTCTAGCGCATTCAGAGTGTTAGAGTTTCTTACGATCTCCAAACACTTAGGCGAGACCACGGTCCAAAAGTGAGCGAGACGAGAATCCCCGATATGTTACACGATAATCGGGAACCTCGCCTATGCTCGAATTCCTGGAATTTCTAGCATTAGGAAGAAGACTGCTGCTGAAGAAGACTATCTCACAATAGGCGACCAACCTGGAATAGAGAAGAACGGACGGGAATATCCAGTTTGGCTTGAACTATCGTCTTAGTATTCTGTTCACCATTGAAGCTTTCCTTCGAGGAAGACTTTTTCACTCTCTTTGATAGAGACCGAAGATGGTCGATCTCCAATCCTTATTTTGTTTTCTTGAAGGAAAGAATTTAGGATGGAGATCGTTGTTCAGAATCCTACAAATATACTACGTATATTAACCTCGCGACATGATTCTGCTAAGGCAGTTGAATGGTCCCCCGAGGGGTAGGCGCATATCCTGGTATTCTACGGATTGCGACTTAGAACGAAAAGTATTCTAATTGAACTGCAACTCGGGTTGCCTGCAACCTCCCAGGAGTTTCCAGTTTCAATTTATATACTTATGGTGTTGTCACAACAACACCATTTAAGCTTTTATATTTACCGAAATTCGTTTCGCATAAATATAATTGCTCGAGCATATCTTTTTATGCTCGGTGGTTCTAGCCGAACGCATTCCTTCGTGGAAAGGATTACTTGGCAACTCAGGATGACGAGTCAGCGACAGCTACTGCGTATTGAATTGCCCGAGGCATTTCAGTACCAGCTGCCGCTTTGAGATGGACGGTTGGTTATGTCTTTCTCACCTGCTTTGATTGAATACCAACCGTATCTCTGCCCAACAATCACGGACTTAAGTCTCTGATTAACGGGGATTCTCGCATACATGAATGACCATCTACTGCCTGGTGACGCTAAGTATTCATCGTTCTTCGAGGTAATTGCGAGAATTTTAAAACCGAGAGAAATCTATTCGACTCTCATCTTTCTTGTTTACCGCACGGGTAAACAGAATTCTGTAATACAGTCTCGTTGCTGCATCGTATCTCCGATAATGAGAATGATTTTTGTTTTTGCGGAATCTGAGTGTGTTTTCCTCAAAAATATCTTGTATTTCGGAGTGTTGCAATTGTTCATTGTTCACGCCCCGGATTAGCAGATGTTATTGAAAGACATAGCCTACTCCCACACCTGCAGCTCTACTTCCAAACGTTCAGCCCATTGAGAAGGCAGTTTCTTCAGGCTGGCTCCTCCCCTGTGTTTCATTAACTGCAAGAACGCCCGCTTTCACGCAACACCGGGACAGCAAATGAAATGGCGGTTGGTTAGTCGGGTTTTGCAGTCATTTGGTGAGGCACAAGGTTAGAATCTTGAGATTCCTTCTCTACATTCAGCCGCTGGAAGACGTCGGTTTGCATTTCATTGCCATACCTTCGTCTTCCAGAACGTCAACCAAAAATAGTGTTTTTTCTTTCTATTAAGCTGAGATCCAAACGTCTATGAGATTTTCTTAGCCATCAGGGACCTCGGTCTTTTGGGGGATGAAAGGCAATTGACTTTCGCCCTTTTGAGCTTATGCATTAAGAGAATCATCGCCAGCGCCGGTCCGGTAATCCGGTTGGAACTAACAAACTATTTTATTTTGTTTTTTGGTCTCTCAGCATAAATCCTTTAAAGGGCGAAAGGTCACGGGGACGTTACCGCCGGATGCTTGGGACAATCTTGCCTCTAACTGATTCCGAACCAGTCAGGTCGGGCAGCTGTTTTCAGAAGCGCCCCGAGTCAGGTTTACGAACTGTATGCTGCGGACCTTAGTTGCGGATTGTTCCAGAAGCAATCATTACTTCGTCTTAATAGCTTGTCAAGTAATGAAGTTACTGTACATAACCAAAGTCGAGAAGGAGGGATAGGGTTCATTACGACTATCCCCTTCTTTTCGGTTTCTTAGGTAAACTGTATGACTTCTCTTGAAGGAAGTTCAAGAACAAACAAATGGGGATTTGGGGATTTTGACGCTCGATTTCGTAACGATCCTTCGTAGCGAAGACTATCAAGAACCCTTCGGTAACTGACGATTGGTTCGAGTCCTTCACAATACCCTCCCTAATTGGAACTTCACCGCCTCCGATACCGAAGGCTATGCCCTGCTTTGTCCTTTCGGTTGAAAAAAAGGTCACGACGGAGCTGTTCTGAAGAAAACTCGAACCCACCATGGAGCGGTGTGGGAACGCCTCTTCATCTATTCCTCTTCGGCTTCCGCAAGAACTTCTTCCTTGGCGGCCAGGTAATGAAGGCAGGCGCCTGGGTCCAACCCGGCACCGCATGCACCTCCTTCTACCTTCGGGTATATTGCCCCACAGTTTCCTTGGGGACTCTATTTTTCCTTGGGAAACCCGGTGGTGGTTGCTCAACACGTGTTTGTAGTTAACCCAGACCCGTCGGCCAGGCTGAACAGCATCGAGGGTATGGTGTGACCGATAAGAATGGGATGAGGAAATGAGACGTGGGTGACTGGGCTTCCTCTTCCCATCTTTTCTTTTCACCCTCACCCTATGGGCTAGAGGGACCAAGGTCGTCACCCCTGCTGGGTAAGGAAGAGATTGCAGGGTTGAGCTAACTCAAATAGAAGCACCAATCACCTATTCCCTTTCCAGTAGGGATGAGAGGTAAATTAAATTCCAGCCCACTTCCTCCAAACAACTGGGGGAGGAAGTGGATGACCAAATTTGAGACAAACCCATCATTTGTTTTATGATTGTGCTCTTGCAAACAGGAACAAAGTTCTTGCTTTGCTGGTACGAAGAGGAACGCTTGCCTCTCCGCTTAGTAACTTGGCCCAGAGGTCTGACCATTGATCCTGCGGTGCACACCCCGATTCCAAATCAGACAGAGGTTTGGTATCCCATCCACCCCTTGCTCTTATTACGACCCAAAAGGAGGCAATTCCAGGGTTTGGAACCGCAACAACCAGTCCATTGTTCACCAAAAAGACTCATGATTCCCTCCCAACCAAGAAGAATGAGTCTTCCTATTGTTAAAGGACCGAGGGTTTCGTATTACGTTATCGGAACAAATGAAAACAATTTGTCGAAAATTGGCATTTTTCCCTAACCTATAAAAAAAAAAAAAAATAAAATAAGAAAAAATAAAAAATAGATATAAAATAAATACAAAAAAAAAATTAAATAAATAAAAAAAAAAAAAAAAAAAGAATAAAAAAAAAAAAAATAAAAAAAAAGGAGGAAAAAAAAAAAAATATAAAAATAAAAAACAAAACCTTTGAGGCCTTTACATAAGTCCCACCTCATGCCACCCCGTTCAACTCTGCAACTTTTTGCATGGGACTCAAAGCAAAAGTGTTATTCACCTTCACCGGGCAAAATCCGGGCCCCCTCGCGCGCGATCGGACAAGCAGTTAAACTACCGTTTCTCCCCTTGTTCGAAGCTTCCGGACCGTCCCCAGCTCGACCGCTAGTTTTACCTTCCCTATTGTTAAAGGATCCTAAGGTTATTTTGTATAGTTAGGGACAAAAATGCGCAAATTTTCGACAAATTGTCATTTTGTTTGTCTTCCTAACCCCGTAGGTGTTGCCTTCGGGCCCTCAAGTGGTGTCTATGGAGGGTAATGCCCTTTTTTTTCGCCTTATTCTGGATTCCATTGGAAAGACGCTTGAATCTAGAAAGTGCTTGCCCTTGAAAACAGGTAAACTAAGTGCATGATAGAATGCTCCCTAGTGACGTGGGAAAGGGGGCGTCAGATCGGCCCATAATAGCGCCTCTATGGCTCGGGACCTCCCTGCCGGACTCCCAGGAATCCAGGGACTCAGGAGAGGGCAATGTCGAAGGGCACGATAAGGAGGGTTACCGGGGATCCCCCACCGATCTGGACGTCCCTTCAGCCAGTTCAATGTGGACGCTTCCCATGATGCTTCAAGGAGAGTGCTCTGAGGCAGCTTAAGACTGAGAGATTGGTTTTCTTGGTCTTCCGACCGAGTCCCATCCCCGCGCAAAGGGCGGGCAATGGAATTCCGTCCGGTATTCGCGACCTTTTGAAGAGGAACTCTTCATAAGATCTAAGACGATTCACGTCAATGCTGTGTCCTGGGAGTGGCAATTCTTCTCCGGAAAGCGGTAGCATTTCCCGCCCCAGAAAGAAGGTCCTAGGACGTCATAGGATGATGAACGCCCCTCGAACGCGTCCCAGACGCTCTAGAGCCAAGGCTGTTTCCTGGGGAGAAGGAAGGAAGAAGGCGTCCCCTCGCGCCCCCTCACCTTCCTCACGAAGCGCAGCTCGTATCCGCGTAAGGAGACTTCTCAGACGGAGATCGTTCATTGCTAATTGCAATGGCAAACTGGAACGCTTTTACGTTAAGCAGAAGGAGGACGGTTCCTTCCCGTCGCAAGAAGGCACGATAGACTTCCGATCAAGAGAAACAAGGACAGTCTTCTCCACCCCCGGTCACCTCTTTCGTCCCCGTCTCCTGATATGGTTTCACCCTCCCCTAGGCTTGCGTTATGCTCCCCAGGGTTCGTCTAGAGGTGAACGGTAGACGTCAGGTTAGAGAGGAGATCCCCATCATGCTCCTTCTCTCTTCTCGTTGAGAAGACGCTTAGGCATTCCGACTCTTCGACGTTTCTTCCTTTTCTGCTTGGCGACGAGTTGTTTGTTTGCTGTCGGACCGGACTTCAATGCGTTCTGGGCCCTCTCGACAATGAGTACGCGTCCGACGCTCAACGGGATTGTCGGTAGCAGACCAGGGTTTCTTCGCGGGGACGGTTCGCTAAGGACGCTTCGATTGGACGTTATTAGAAGAGTCCCCCGATACGTTGGATGCTCCTTTTGACGCTTCGCATGGACGCTCGGTCGGGATGCTGATTTGGACGCTCGGAAGGACGCTAGGTTGGACCGATCAGAATGTGACGCCTACGTAGGAACTTTTGCGTAAGAGCTCTGTGGACGAGAATGTGGAAGGTTCGCTATCAACTCGAATGGAAATGTTTCCCGAGGCTTTTGGCTGAACGCTTCACGTCCTGCCCTACTTCTTTCACGTTCTACCTCAAAGGGTTGGGGATTCCTGACCCTGTTGACTGTTAAGGATCCGTTAACCCTCTTTCTTCTTCTCGTCAGCGTTTGGACATGAGACTTGGGAGCGAAAGGGACTTATTTTTGCCTCTTCCGGTCGGTTTTCACTTTCCCGGGTAAGGGAAGAAGGAGAACTAAGTCGGTTCTTATGAGGATAGTGGCAACGGAAGGAAACAACCTTCGAAGTCCGGCTTTCGTCAGACTACCAAGTATTCGGCCACCGGCTACTTCGTGATTTGTTTGGTGATAACTTTCCAACCTTCCTGCCCCTCCTTCTCCCTCCTTCACAGTTTTCGTCGTTCGGGAAAACCAAGCAAAGAACTCCATGGTTTCGTGAAAATGAAGACGGTCTTTGTCTAACTAAATAAGAGCTTTCCGGGAAGGGTTAACAGCCCGTGGATGGAGTCTAGGAAAAGCAAAGGGAAGGACTACCTTTCGCCCTGGCCTCCGGTCTAGACTTAGCGGGTAAGGCCAGGGATGTGGTATGAAACAGGCGAAGATTTAGGATTGAAGGTTCCTACGTCTGCTCAAGGAGATTTCACCAGCGTGGTTGATGCCTCAAGGAGGTCCCTTTTAGCCTCAGCTAAAGTGTCATGGACGAATTCCGAACTGGACCATCTTTTGAAGGGACTGTTTAGGTCCTTGGAAGTCTTTAACTTCTTAGACTGGTGTCTCGGAGCTTTAGACAACCAGTCTCGTTAGCCAGACTCGATCAGCTTGGGGGAGCTGTCCAGTGTATTGTCATGCATGGACAAAGCCGTCAGGGATGGCTCAGAGGAGTTAGCCTCTCATTTTTCAGCAGGCGTGTTGAAGAAAAGGTCGCTCTATTGCAACTTTGCGGCTAAGTCTGTCTCTCCCTCACAGAGGACAGAACTTTTGTATGCGCCCTTCTCGAGTCATCTCTTCCCCCAGGCTATGGTGAAGGATCTGGCAGTTAGTCTTCAAGAAAAAGCCACTCAAGACCTGTTGGCTCAGTCGTCGAGACGTCCGGCTGGCCCTTCCACGTCTTCAGGAGCCCAACCGTTTAGAAAGCAGAAGCCCTTTCGTGGAGGGACTTCCACTAGATCGTCACCCCGAGGAAGAAGCCTTCCTAGAGGTAGAGCCCTGTCTAAGTCTAGGGGCAAGAAGTGAGAGATCGTTCCTTCAGCCACCGGTAGGAGCCAGGCTGCAGTTGTTTGCAGAGGCTTGGAGAGAAAGAGAGGCGGACACCTGGTCTCTCGGCGTCATAGAGAAGGGGTACAAGATCCCTTTCATAAAGCCGCCCCCGCTGACTTCCACTCCCAGGGACTTGTCCCCGTCGTATTCTCAAAGAAAACGGAGGATACTTTTCGACCTGCTCGAGCAGATGCTCGAGAAACGAGCAGTGGAACAGGTTTTAGATCTGGCAACGCCAGGATTTTACAACAGATTGTTTCTTGTACCGAAACAATCGGGAGGGTGGCGGCCGGTCTTGGACGTAAGTCGTCTAAACCTCTGTATCTGGGGATTCAGATGGATTCAGTGGCTTTTCGGGCTTTTCCGTCCCAGGAACGTCAGCAACAAGGCATAGAAAAAGTGTCAGCCTTTCTAGGGAAAGATTCATGCTCGGTGAGGGAATGGATGAGTCTGCTGGGGACCATTTCCTCGCTGGAGAAGTTTGTTTCCCTGGGGAGGCTACACCTCCGACCTCTTCAGTTCTTTCTGTCGGACAACTGGACAGACAAGGACAACTTCGACATGAAGTTAAGCATCTCGGAAGAGGTGAAGAACCATCTAAGATGGTGGCTCGATCCGTGGAAGCTGTCAGAGGGCATATCCCTCAAGCTTCAGAACCCCGACCTAGTGTTGTTCTCCGACGCGTCATCCACGGGGTGGGGAGCAACTCTAGGGGGGAGGAAGTGTCAGGTACCTGGAGAGGGGAACAGGTAGCCTGGCATATCAACTTCAAAGAGCTGGCAGCGGTTCAATTAGCGCTCCAGTTCTTTCAGAACAAAGTCTCCCGTCGTGTAGTTCAAGTCAACTCGGACAACACCACAGCCCTGGCATACTTGAAGAAACAAGGAGGAACACACTCTCGCTCCCTGTTCGCTCTAGCGAAAGAGATTCTACTTTGGGCAAAGGAGAGAGAAGTCACGATATTGACAAGGTTCATTGCCGGAGTCGAGAACGACCGGGCAGATCTCCTCAGTCGACAAGGACAGTTATTGCCGACAGAGTGGACCCTCAATCAGGACGTATGCCAGGAGCTGTGGGGTCTTTGGGGATGTCCCTTAGTGGACATTTTTGCAACATCAACGACGGCGAGACTCCCCATTTATTGCTCCCCGGTTCCCGATCCGGGGGCAGTAGCAGTAGACGCCCTTTTATGGGATTGGACGGGCCTAGATCTCTACGCATTTCCCCCCTTCAAGATCCCGGGGGAAGTGATGAGAAAGTTCGCAGCATCGGAGGGGACGAGGTTGACGTAATCGCCCCCTTTTTGGCCCGCAGCGTCTGGTTCACAGAGGTGATGTTCTACCTGGTGGATTTTCCGAGATCTCTTCCGTTAAGGAGAGATCTACTCAAACAGCCCCACTTCGAGAGGTACCACAAAAACCTCTCCGCTCTGAGTCTGACTGCGTTCAGACTATCCAGAAGTTGGCCAGAGCGAGAGGTTTTTCGAAACCAGTGGCTAAAGCTATCGCCACCGCGAGGAGACCTTCATCAATCGCGGTTTATCAATCGAAGTGGGCAGCCTTTAGAAGTTGGTGTAAGAGGAAAGGAGTTTCCTCTACCACTACCTCTGTGAGCCAGATAGCCGACTTCTTGCTTTATCTTAAACAAGATCTGAAGCTTGCAGTGTCAACCATTAAAGGCTACAGAAGCGTCTTATCTGTAGTTTTTCGCCATAGAGGTCTTGACCTCGCTAATAACAAGGATCTCCATGATCTATTGAGATCTTTCGAGACTACCAAGGTGCCGCTACCAAAGTTACCTTCGTGGAACTACTCTACTTCTCTGCGAGATTTGACGAAGAAAACTGTATTCCTAACTGCTCTGGCGACGGCGAAGAGAGTTAGCGAAATACAGGCTATTAGTAAACACGTCGGCTTCAAAGGGCGTAATGCGGTCTGCTCTTTGGGTATGTCTTTTCTGGCTAAAAACGAAAACCCTTCCAATCCTTGGCCTAAAACGTTCGAGATCAAGGGTATGGCAGAGATCATTGGTCAAGAGCCAGAAAGAGTCCTGTGTCCTGTTAGGGCTCTTAGAGAGTATCTTCGTTGAACGAAGGATTGTAGAGGTTCTGCGGAGAACGTATGGTGTTCGGTCAAGAGACCAAATATGCCCATGTCCAAGAATGCACTGGCATTCTTTTTAAGAAACACCATAAAGGAGGCGCACTCTTCTTGCAAAGACAGTGACTTTAAGCTGTTAAAAGTTAATGCGCACGAAGTGAGGGCTATTTCGACCTCAATAGCCTTTCAGAAAAACATGGCCCTTAAAGACATTTTAAGTGCTACTTTTTGGAGGAGTAACTCAGTGTTCGCCTCGCACTACCTACGGGAGGTGAGAACGACATATGAAAACTGTTATTCTCTTGGACCATCGTCGCCGCAGACACTATTTTGGGGGCAGGAGGTAGCACTCATCCTTTCCCATGGAAAAGGGTAGGTGAGTTTTTAATATTTGCAATGTCTATGGTTGTAGGGTCGGCCGCCGAATACGGTCGTCCCTTCCTTTAGCCTTTGGTATATGGGAGTTTTTTGTTAGGCTAACTTAGGTGGTGGTTTTTGCCTCGTTGCCCTCAGAAGTATGGTTATGGTCTAGTCACATTGTGGTCCCGTCCCCGTTGACAGATCATCTAGAGCGCACCAACTACACAGGTAACTCTAGTGAAGCAGAAGCAGGCTTGGGTGACAGTAATCACGAAGTCAGCTATGCTAACAGGTAAGGAACCAAGATGTCAATCATCTACATTTATATGTTTCCTAAAAGGGATTTTGACGAAGGAAAAATCTATTTCTGGGTGATTGGCTCGTGTCGCCCTATGAAAGGATCCTTAATATCATTCTTTCTAGGCAAAATTAATCTAAAATTACCAGAGAAAAACAAAATTAAGAAAATGTCAGTAAAACTGACTCGCTCACTCTTTAAAAGAAGTGTCGGTATGAGAAGGGGAGGGGCGAGTGAGAACACTACCACGAGACATTCACCAATTAGACCTTCCAATCAGAATCCCCACAAGAGAGAGCTGATACCAACGGGCGATGCGGAGGGGCCGTTACTACTACTACTATAGGGGACGCCACGGACAGCAGCGCCCCTAGCGGTCATCCTTAATCTAAGAACATCTTGTCCTGCAGGGGGGGGGCAATCAATACAGGGTGGGTTTCATAGGGCAACACGAGCCAATCACCCAGAAATGATGTTTTTCCTTCGTCAAAATCCCTTTTCTGGGCTCAGCTCGTGTCGGCCTATGAAAGAGTACCAGAGAAACAGACAAGATGGGAAAAAAGGACAAATGAAAAACAGTGTAAAATGAGGAATATAATATAAGTAAATCAGTTATTACAGTATATAAACTAAGTACTTAAGGTTAACTTATTTTAAACAATGACATAAAAGAAAGTTAGTAATGTAAAGTACTTAAAATTACAGTAAACATAGTAAAGTACAAAAAATGCAGTGTAATTAACAAAATAGATTTACTTAGATAACTATTTTACAAAAAATATACACATTGTGTCCATACCCTAGCATAAAAATAAGGTAGGTACACTGAAGTACAATATCAGTACATAGTGTGGATGTCCCTAGCAAAAAAATAAGGGACAATCCACTAATATGATCTCAGCGGCTAAGGCTAGAATATCCGAGTAGCATGGCGATAGGGTGAGGCATGTTGGATGAGGTAGGTAGAGGAGACCTGATCTATACTACGACTACTATACAGTATCAGGGGAAACAATGTTTCCCGCTGCTACTGCAGAAAATTTTAAAGATTCCAAGGACTTTAGATAATGACGTTTAAAGACTGTCGGAGATTTCCATCCAGTATACTTTTAAGATCCTCAAAGTTCATATGTTGAAAGTAATTAATTGAGGTGGCTACTCCCCTGATGTCATGTGCTTTTGGAAATGAATCAGGATTGGCTTGTTTAATGAAGTAAAGGATTTGTTGCCTAATACCTTTTACTGATAAAGTACCACCTTTTTCTCTCATGAAGAGAGAACCTGAGGATCTTGAGGATCTTGAGGATGTACGAGATAGAAAGGCTCTTAAAGTTGATACTGGGCAGAGAGAAGGGTCTTGCGGAAGTGGGATGACTTTCCAAGGTCCCACCTTGCAAGAGGATCCTCATTTTTAGAAAAAAACCAAAAAAACTACGATCCGGAGCAAGCAGAACTTCTCCTGAGGGGAGGAATTCCACATGACCCGCATCTCTGGATAGAGCCGACAGTTCTGAAATTCTAGCTCATGAAGCTAGGCTTAGTAAGAATAATGTCTTTCTAAGAAGCATTGTGAATGTACAAGACGAGTTGTCAGTATCTGATGCTAGTTTGAGGACATCATTTAAGAACCATGAGACTGCAGTAGGCCTTTGAGAAGGTCTAAGTCTAGCACAGGCTTTGGGTATAGACGTTATGGAGGAGTAATTTTAGTTTATATTTGACAACATCTACAAAGGTTGTGTGAGAGAGAGAGAGAGAGAGAGAGAGAGATTGGTGGAAGAATGAATGGGAGTGGTTAGATGGCGGTCGGAAGCATGTCTGTTGTGGCGCTCTGTAGGTAGTCAATGGAAGTCTGTTACGAGAGTTGTAAACAGTGAGGCGTCTGGTCAAGTCAGTGTTGGTTTTGGCAGCAGTTTTCCTTTGGTGTGTCGTTGTTTGGGTGTTATTTGATAGATTTTGGGGTTGTGAAGTTGTTGTGCGTTGTGGTCTGTCTGGTTTGTGGTGAGGTTAAGAAGGTTGGTGGTGCATTTCGGGGTCTGTTATGGTGGTTGGGGCAGGGTTGGTTTTGGGGGCGGGGTTGACTGCTGTTAGTGGTGGTGGGGGCAGGGTTGGTTTTGGCGGGTTGTTGTACTGCTGTAAGTCGTGTGGTTGTCGTGTTTTTTCAGGCGGTTGGTGTTCATCTGCATTTAGTCGTTGGGTTATTGAGTTTTTGTGGGGTTGTGGGTCCCGGGTGGTTGATTTGTGTTTGGTTGTCGGCGGTGGTTGTGTGTTGGCTACCCTATAGCCTATATCCAGTGGACGACAGCACAGCTAGTCCTAGGTACTCAGAAAGGCCAGCGGTGAGTACCTGTTTGTGTTTTTTTGTTCGGTATGTAGGTATGGGGCAATTGTCACTGCTGTGTTTTTTAGTGTTTAAGTGGAAAGTGTGATTGAGGGGTGGGTTTTTGATAGCCAGACAGGTTAAGTTTATGTGGGGAGGTTACTTGTTTTTGTGATCCCGCCACAACGTAAAATAAGATTCAGTCAGATCTATCTGGAAACCTAACTGAAAGATCTTCTTCAAAGCCGATTTATGAGTAGTAATAGTGCTAGCTGCTAAACCTTTTTCAAACAAGGATCTGAAAAAGGATATAGCTAAATTAACTGTCATGGTTGTAGTGTTTGATTCTTTCAGGAAGGATGCTAATTTTTTAACAGCTGAGTCATATTGTCTAATAGTTGAATCTCTCTTATCTGATTCTAGGAAGAGGATGTTTTGTGGATCAATGTTAGCATCTTTATTAGCCGCAAACTTCATGAAGTCCATAAAGTTAGGGTCTGAAGAATTCCTGAGGAAGCAAACACAGTCCTCATTTGTACTGATTGTGACAGCTTGGGATTGGGAATCCGTTGAGGTCGGAGACCCAATTCCAGAAGCAGAGATTACCAGTTGCTCTTGGGCCAGTCTGGAGCAATCAGGGCTACTATTCCCTTGAAAGTCCTCAGCTTGCTCAAGACTTTCAAGAGAAGATTCACTGGGGGGAAAAGCATAAATTTTTCTCCACTGATCCCAATCTAACGACAGGGCGTCCGTGGCATAAGCCAGAGGGTCCAGGTTGGGGGCCACATAGCAAGGGAGCTTGTGGTTCGCTTGTGAGGCGAAGAGATCTACTTGGAGACCTGGGACTCTCCGGCATATCCACCGGAATGACCCGTCGTCTAGGGACCATTCTGATTCCAGAGGGACTGACCGGGACAAGGCGTCTGCTATCACATTTCTTACCCCCGCCAGGTGAGTGGCGACAGATGCCATTTGTGTTTGTTTGCTAGGCAAAGATGGCTATCATGACATTGTTCACATGCTTGGATTTGGACCCTCCTCTGTTGATGCAATGACTACCACTGCACTGTCCAAACTAGTCTTAGATGAGACTTTTTCGGGGGAAGCAGTCTCTTCAGGGTAAGAAATACTGCCATTGCTTCCAGAACGTTTATGTGGAGCTGGCGGAATTGAACTGACCAAGTCCCCTGAACCTGTTTGAACTGAGAATATCCCCCCCACCCGGACAGGGAGGCATCCGTGTGAATGGTTAACACTGGAAGGGGATATTGAAGGGTACCCGCTTGGCCAAGTTCTTTACTTTTGTCCATGGACGGAGTTGATTGCGAAGGATCTGTGGAATTACTGACAACTTGTCTCGAGATTTGGCGTTTGCTCTCGATCGCCAAACTCGATTTATATCTTTTAGCCTTGCTTTCAGGAGGATATCTGTCACTGAAGCAAACTGAAGGGAACCTAGGATTCTTTCCTGGCTTCTCCTTGATGTTTGCTTGCATTTGAGAAAATGTCTGACAGACTTGCTATCTCTTTCCGTTTGGCCACTGGAATTGACAGATTGTGGGAAGACAAATCCCATTGGATTCCTAGCCACTGAAAACGAGACTCCGGAGTAAGTCTGGATTTCGTTTTGTTTATCTGGAACCCCAGATGTTCCAGAAATTGAACTACCTTTTTGGTGGCTTTGAGGCATTCCTCGACTGTTGGTGCCCAGATCAACCAATCGTCGAGGTATGCTGCTATCATTATTCCCTGAGCTCTCAATTGCTGACAACTACTTCTGCTATTTTCGTGAATACCCTGGGGGCTACATTCAGACCGAAGGGCATCACTTTGAATGAGAATGTCTGATTTCCTAGCCTGAATCCTAGGAATGGGCGGAAGTGTCTGGCTATAGGATATGATAGTATGCGTCTGTAAGATCGATGGAGCATGTGACGGCTCCACGAGGAAGTAAGGTCCTTACTTGCGAGAGGGTAAGCATTTTGAACTTGTCGCAACGAATGAAAGAGTTTAGCCTTGACAAGTCTAAGATTACCCTTCTTTTTGTTGAGCCTTTCTTTGGCACGCTGAATAAGCGACCTTGAAATTTTAGATGCTTGACTCTCGCAATAGCTCCTTTCTGAAAGGAGTTCCTCCGCATAATCTGTCAATTCCTTTGATGGTACTTGGCGGAATGATTTGATTGGAGGGGGATCTTTGATCCAACTCCAACCCAATCCCTTGGACACTATGCTCTGTGCCCAATTGCTGAACCCTCACCTGTGACGGAAGAGGAACAGCCTCCCTCCTACCTGGGGAGCCTCATTGTTGATGGGCGGGTTGACCACCACGCCCTCCTCTGAACTGCTTACTCCTTGCCGCCCTCCCTGTGCCACGCTGGCGAAAGTAGCCTCTCGCCCTACCTCTCGATTGCCTATTAAAGGGAGGGTAAGCCTGACCTTCATACATAGGGTTGAAGGCCGGCGAGAGTGCGTAGGAGGTCGAGGGTTGTGACTGAGGAGACAGCAGGAGGATGGGCTGGTTCTGCTTGGATGTAGAAAGGTTGTCCCTGTTGGGTAACCGGGACGGCCTGAACGAATTGCTGCTGTTGCTGGTGTTTCTGGTAAGGCTGGAACCTTTTACCAGACTTCTTTAGTTTCTTACCAGCAGTGGGGGCGGATTCTTGCTTCCTCTTAGATGAGATACCCCACCTAGCTCTAAGGCTCTGGTTGAGCCTAGCAGCCTCGTGGTGTACCTCATTTACAGCGGACTCTGGGAAGAGATCCGCTCCCCACATGCTGGAAGCCAGGAGTCTATTAGGTTCGTGCCTAATAGTGCACTCCTGCAGAACGTGCTTTCGGCAATTCCTCCTAGCTTGGAAGAAGTCGAAAGCGTCCGTCTGAACCGTCTGAAGCTGGGACTTGGCCAAAATCTTAAACAAAGGTTCCGTGCCATACGAGAGAGCAGCCATCTCTGTGATAATCAGAGAATTGAGGGACCTGCCAAACCTAGTTCGAGCGTCGAACTCTGCCTGAATCAAGGAATTTCAAGGCGGAAGCCATTGGTTTAGGAGCTTTTCGCCGAACTGGTCCATAGCACAGTCCAGTTTGAGCTTACCAAGCGTGAACGTGGCTGGCAAGTTCTCCCACAATTCTCCGAAAGCTGGGAAGAGCGGAGAAGTAGACTCTGCTTCCCTCAGCTGTGGCATGGGCTCATCCTTGAGACTGCCTGAAGAGTCGTTTCTACTATTTTTGTAGCGAACGGAAGAGAAGTCCTCCTCCTCCGTCGCAAAAATAGTGAAAGGACTCTTGAAAGCCTGGAGCTTGGTGTTGGTACACTCCCAGTCCTCAAGGCAGTGAACCCATTCGCGTTGAGCGTGATCTCTACTATAGAGAACGTTCTCCCTGGAGATCTTGTCCTCCCTAAGTGAGCGCCGCTACGGTCAGCCTAGCATAACCAATGAAAGGCTGCGTCAATCCCGGAGGATAAAACTTGAAGTCCTCAATCCTTCGAGTTCCACACTCCGGGACAGAGATCATACCATCTTTGAACGGAGAGTAAGCGGCCACTCTCCATGGGTTCTCCATGGAGAAAGCTGGTAGTGATCATATGGTGGAAGCTGGAAAATACCAGCACTTGCTACTGGGGAGACTGGAAGAGGAGCCTGAGAGAGCCCAGCTACTCGGTCCTCATTCTCTCTAACTCTGTTAGAGAGATCTTGGATGGACTGGCCCGACTGAGACAGAGTGCTCGACAGTTGTGCGAACATCTGCTCGAACTTTGTTCCCTAGGGCGGAGACTTGTGAGCCAACCATCTCACCTACCTGTTGCATCACCACTGCTGAGAAAGCAGTGGGATCAAAGGTGCTAGATCCCGCTACTCCAACCGGCGTTGCCGGAGTGGATGCGGTGGAGGCCGGAGAAGGCATTGGCTCGGCGGGAGCGCGAGCCTTCTCCTTAGAAGACTTGCTTCTAGAGCTCTTTGAATATGAAGAGCTCGGCTTAGCCTTCACCGCGTCAGCATAGGAAGTCGAAGACTTCTTAGCTGAAGAAGACGACGACGACCTTTTTAGAAGTCGTCTTAACCAGGGTCTTCGGTTCTCTCTGTCCCTTCACCTTTGGGGGTACAGAGAGAGCGGAGAGGCGGGTAGGGATCTCAGATCCCAAAAAGCCTTGGAAAGAAGCAGTAGAAGAAGGGACAGGAGAAGATACCAGGAGCGCCCAAGGAAAGGACCTTGGGCACCCGACACACCTACCTCAACCAACAAATCCTCAGCACCTACCGCATAGGCTCAATATTAAGGTCCAAGGTTGCGACGTCCGGGACCGACTCTTGCGTGGCCACGACCCCGAAAGACTGCTGCATCTCCTGCTGGATGAGGCTATGAGAGGGGCTGCGGATATGGGGGTCAACATACCCTGTTGACTTGCCACCGGGAAGATCTGAACGGCCAGCTTCTTGTCCAATATGTAAGGCTGGCCTTTGGCGGCGTTCCTCCCGAAGCCGCCCACCCACGCTTTCAGGGTTGCTAGGGCGACTTCCCTCACACCAGCAGCCTGAAAGAGAAGGCGAAATGAGCTTCTAATGGCGGGACGGGGTTAACAAGCTTATGACTAAGTGTTGTTAGTAAAACGATAAAAAAGTCTATAATCGACTTACCCCTTCCACCAGCTGACTGGCCAGGTCGTAACAGATGGCGCAGGCTTCCGGGTGCCAGACGATCATGTCGTTGTAAGGCGTGGCACACGGAGCGTGAGACCTGCACTCATCGTGGGCGCAGGGGTCGTACAACGTCGCGTTGCACCCAAGGACCTGACAGTTGGTAGCCTGTAAGTGGAAAAGATTATTAAGTATCAGGAGAACACTTACAGCCTAACAGTTGCTCCGCTGGTGCCGGAGCGAGAAAGTTAGATTAAACCAGAGCCGAAAAGCCCCGCCATAATACGTGTGGTAGTAATATGGTTGGTTTGTCCAAGGCTACGCCGGAGACAAGAGATAGAATCCAACCAGGTGTGGTGGTGAAATGAAACCACGACGGACAACGGCGGAGATGGTATACATATAAAATAAATATAAATATAATTATAGCAATCATCGTAAAACTAGGGTATATCCTTAAAAATAACAATAATTATCAAACCTTTCCCCTCCCGTCTACTAGAAGAGTGCCCGGGTAAGAAGCAAGCTCCCTTCCGGTAGCGGGGGAGAAAGGTAAGGATATAGTAGGCAAGCAATAGACCACTAGTAGTGACCACCCGCCCGCTGGCGGAGCCAGTAATCTATAACCAAAGGTGCCCCGGCTGCGGCGGAAGGCTCCGTTCGTTACAGAGGGGGAAAGGTGGCTTGAGCAACTGGGAGGGGGGGGAGGGTTCTCGGCGTAACACGGCGGGAGAGAGAGGGGGGGGGTGGCCTACTCCTCCCCGTCCCAACAACTACCCGCTCGGTGACCCGGTACCCGATGAGTGGTCGCCCTATACCCCAGCTGGGGAGAACCCCTGGCCTCCTCAGAGAGGGAGGGAGGAAGGCAACTGAGGTTGTCATGGCAACCAAGGGGTCCCCCAGACCCCTCCCTATACCTGGGAGGGAGGGAAGGGGAAGGGTAAGGTGCCTAAGCCGCGATAGCAACACAACCGTGAAAGGGCCACGTGAACCAGACTGTACCAATACATGGGACATGCACCTAGGCTAGCCTAACACCCTAAATAGAACTAAAATTACATCGTAAAGATGGAAAAGACACTTTTAGTAGAAGAAAAAGAAGCCCAGGAGGAGGCAAACTGTTCCGAGGAACAGAAGCCTACTCGGAGCCAGCGATAGCCGATGAAGAGCAAGAGCCGGGATGCTGGGCTAGAACACAGAATAGCCCTAAATACCAAACTAAGAGAAATGGTAAAAGGGCTAACCTAGCTAAAAAGGCGATGTAAAAAACGATGAACGTGATATAGTAAGCCCATAAGTATAAGAAGTCCCAGTATGGAAGACCGGGAATTCTTAACGAGGCAGCATGGCGCCGCCACGAGTCGACCGGGAAACCGTATATGACCTATTAGAAGGAAAATACTGGTTCCTGGAAGACTAAAATACGGTAAAACACTACTTATGAGGCACTTAACTTAGCCGTTGCGATGGCAGCACGTTCCATGACGGATGATGAGATAAATCCAGAAAAAGTGCACAAGTAAGAAAATGTGTACGAACGCTTGGCGCTAATAATTAAGGATGACCGCTAGGGGCGCTGCTGTCCGTGGCGTCCCCTAGTAGTAGTAGTAACGGCCGCATCGCCCGTTGGTATCAGCTCTCTCTTGTGGGGATTCTGATTGGAAGGTCTAATTGGTGAATGTCTCGTGGTAGTGTTCTCACTCGCCCCTATTCTCATACCGACACTTCTTTTAAAGAGTGAGCGAGTCAGTTTTACTGACATTTTCTTAATTTTGTTTTTCTCTGGTAATTTTAGATTAATTTTGCCTAGAAAGAATGATATTAAGGATCCTTTCATAGGCCGACACGAGCTGAGCCCAGAAAATCCTTTTTCTGTCTCTCCCACCGCCAAAGGTGGGATTCAGCTATATATATATCTGACAGGTAAGTTTCATGAACAAAATGATATTGTTAAGATACAATAAAGTTTGTTCATACTTACCTGGCAGATATATATATATATATATCTGCCAGGTATGAACAAACTTTATTGTATCTTAACAATATCATTTTGTTCATACCTGGCAGATATATATATAATTAAGTGCCCACCCACCTCCCCTCAGGAGACAGTGGCACTAAAAAATATGAATAGAAAATGGGAATGGTTCCTGATATCCGCCTCCCAGCGGTGGGAATGGGTACTACCACCTGGCCGCCCACTGCGTGTGCCGCGAGTTTTGAAATTCTGTCGGACGTCAGAGAATACAGCTATATATATATCTGCCAGGTAAGTATGAACAAACTTAATTGTATTATAACAATATCATTTTTTCCTTGATTACAAACCAAATCATATTCCTTCTTTAGTTATTCTCCCACCTCAGCCAACCATGCATAATCCCTGTTTATCTAAGAAAAAGTAATGGACACCAATTAACTATTGTACCATGTTTCCAAGCTTCAAAAATTTTAGCAGCATTGGCAATGCTGTATCAAAGAATATAGTTTCTGTACAAAGGAAATTTGCAAATTATTTTAAATCTGGTGGTATATCTTGAATTTGCTTTATTTTGATATTGTAATGCTGTAGACATTACATTTAAAAGCATTTTATCAAAGCACAGGATATCCAACATTAATACAGTTGCTTACCTTTGTTTTTAGGAGATGACCCAGTTGGGGATTCTCCGGGATGTCTTGTCACGGTCAGGCCATGTAGCAACAAATGTTGGCAGCATTCTGGACTCCTTCGAACATCGATTAGCACGTCTGGAGACAACAATTTTGCCTGTTTATCAGCAAACAGGAAATTTACAACGTCGACAAGCAAGTAAGATTTTTCTTTACATTGTGTACAGATTTGTAGCTATTAGTTTGTTGTTGCATATGAAAGTTTTTCACCATGTACATGTGTTACAGTGTTAATTGTTAATGTAATTTATCACAAACCCGTTGTCTTACTTCAGCACGATCTGCAGAAGAATAAGAATAAGTCCCTCTTTCCACCCATCTGAATATCTATCTATGTCCTTGAGTGCCTGTAGTATATTGATAAATTATGGATGCCTTGAGGGTAAAGGCAAGTCTCACCAAGTTTGAACACTGTTTTTCATCTAAGCATAGAAATTATGAGGCATTCTACCAGGTCATGCCAGGTTTAGGTGACTTCCTCTCCTTTCAGATGCTTTTGGCTTTAATTTGTTCCTACACAATATACAAACCCTCAGTCCTTTACATAAAGAATTACTTTCAGCGTAGGCTTGAATTATGGTTGTTAAATTCTTGAACAAGGTGGTTAGGTAGTTACTACTGTCTGGTAGGCGGGTAGGCCCGCCTGCCCAGATGTAAACACTCGACTTTGATGTCAGCCATCTTCCGATAAAGACGTATTTTTTGAGCTCTTGCTGACTAGCCGTTAATCATTTTCCCCTGTGGGATCTTTAAGTTTTATTTTTTGAACAAATTTGTATATACTACTGTGTTTGATATTAACAATTAATTGAATTTAATAATTAATATGCAAACCCACTTTTTGTGATAGTGTTGTATATGTTCTTTTTTTATTCTCTTTCTCTTCTCTTTATTATTAGTCAGTCTTTTCTTAGGTAGCCTTGGTTTGTATTTGTTCTATTGGCTATTGTTATATGGGATAACTTTCATCTATATTGCTTTGTTGTTGAGTTTTTCTTTTCTTAGGAACTTATTGTTATATTGTAAATTATTTACACTGGACTTCTGCAGATTCTGAAATCAGATTAATTCAATTCCTTTCATTTATCCAGTCTCTCAGGAGTATTTGCATGGATACTTATGATGGGACTCTGGGGAAGTTAAACACCACTTTGTTTATCTTACCTATTATGATAACACACACAATTCACTGTCAGTACACACAACACAAATTACATAGGTTACAGAGGTTCCACCGACACAACCTTTGCATCCTGTTTTTAGTTCCTAAATGATCTTCTCTGAGATTTCAAGTGAAGTCTGAACCTATTCTCTCAATTTTGGCTCCTCCCTAATTTCTACTAAGATACACCCTACTTTCTCTTGAGTGGCTTTTCCAACTTCCGGTGCCACCCCTATATGAATCTTACTGGTCGTTCTAATCTATCGTAACCACCCACTGGAGGTGTCAGAGTTCAGATTTTCCACTGGAATCAACACTATTTTGTTTTGGCAAAGTTGCTGGTGTGTTTTGTCTCATTTTCCAAATAGCTAAGACTGCAATCTGTTCCTACCACACTTTCTACCTTCCCTTCATGCTCCCGACCGGGAACCTGTATTTATACCTAAAAAACGGCAAATACAGGCTCGAGGAAGGAACGAAACTAAATCGAAACCTTTCGGAATAGTACTTAACTTAGCCGCTGCAATAGCCGAACGTTCCATGGTGGCGAAAAATCACGCAAACAAAGCACAAAAAACAAGAGCAAAAGAAACGCGTGGGTCTCTTGGCCTGCTAACATAAAGGATGGCCACCAGAGGCGCGGCAGTCGGCTTGGTGTGGGTTGCAGTAGTAGTAGTTGCCGCCCTGTTCTGTGGGTCGGCTCTCTCCTTGAGGGAGTTTGTTGTGGGAAATTTCTAAATGCAAGAAGTTCGTGGTAGTGGTCTCACTCGTCCTAGTGACCATACCGACACCCTTCTTTTATTTTGGGTGAGCGAGTCAGTTATACTGACCTCTTCTTTATTTTGTTTATTCTCTGGTATTTGTTAGATCATTTACCTAAGAAATAATGAACTAAAGGATTATTTCGCTGGGCGACACGAACCAATCGCCCAGAAATAGATTTTTCCTACGTCAAAATCCTTTTTGTCTCATTTTCCAAATAGCTAAGACTGCAATCTGTTCCTACCACACTTTCTACCTTCCCTTCACCTTCATCTACCATAACTCTACTAGTAGATTTCCCTAGTTAATTTTCCCTACATAATTATTTTCCCATAGACTTTCTACTTTCTGTTTAAGGTTTGGCAGCAAAGGTATGCCAACATCTTTATTAATACAGGCAGTCACCGGCTTACAGCGTTCCGAGGTTACGACGCTTTTCAATTATATTCCCCAGAAATTAGTTCTAGGTTTATGGCATGTTCCAGGGTTATGCCGCTTATGACACCGATCTGGTAGAAGAAATGACTCCAAAAATGCAAAATAATCAATACTTGAACTTTTTTTTTTTAATGTAATAAAAAAAGGATTTTGATGAAGGAAAAATCCATTTCTGGGGGAAGACCTGTGTCTGCCGGTGAAAAATCCCTGTAGCTCATTTATCAAGTATAAATATATCCTAAATATACCAGAGAAAAAGCTTACATGGTATGCTGAAGTTACTACCCTCAGCGCGAGCACCCCGAAGGGGCGAAGTGGATTACTATTCACAGATCCTGTGCCACTTAGAAGATTCCCTCTTCAAAATCCCTCTGCGGTGGGAGCTGTTCCAAGCGTCCCCCGCCTCACCCTCCACTCACTACTACTACTAATACCCACGCGCTACCTTATTCCTGGAATATACCTCCAGGCTTGGATTGGCCAAGGGTGGGGGAAAGTAAGGCGAAAGAGAAAAGGGCTGGGTTCACCGGGCGACACAGGTCTTCCCCCAGAAAAAGGTTTTTCCTTCGTCAAAATCCCTTTTCTGGGTTCGACCTGTGTCTGCCGGTGAAAACATATAAGAGAAATTCCATCCAGCCAAATAAAAGAAAATCAAACCAGTATATCAGTGGAGGTTAATAAAAATCTTAGGTTTCATTGAAATTGAATTTAATGTCTAAACTTAATGTAGAAAATAAACTTATATACTACTTAAACTATGGCTTAAACTATGACTTAAGAGTAATTTGTTCCAACACGGGATACAAACGTTTTAGTCCTTTTACAATAGGAAGGTAACTAGCGGCAGCTGGATGGTCGTAAGCTTTCGAACAAGGGAGTTCGGTAGTTAACTGCTTGTCCGACAGTGAGCGCGCCGTGTGACTGGGAGGCGAAGAATCACTTTTGCTTTCGGCCTGCTGGTGGATAGACGTGCTCTTCATCGCTCTCTGCCCGCTTCTTCGTCGTTTGCTTTTTGGATTTGTATTATCTCTTACTGTTTGTGTGTGTGTAAAAGTGAATTGTAAGTACCCTTTTCATTTTTTCATATACAGTTATTGTGAGTGACAAGTGATGGATCAAGGATCGAAGGAATCTCCGCGCCCTTCCATTACCCGGCGACTGTACCCCGGGGTGGAGGGACGTAAATGTGGAATTTTTAGGAGCTTCCCTGAAATCGATCCCCATGTCCTTTGTGCGTGGTGCCGAGGGAGGGAGTGCTCTCACGCCGAGCCGTGTGTTGTTTGTGTTAATTGGTCGGAGGTGCAGTGGGGCTTGTACGAGGGCAGGAAGAAGCGAAGGCCTGCCAAGTAGTCGTCGGAAAGCTCTCCTGCGACTCCCTTGGTAACAGACACTTCGTCTTCTTTCTTGCCCCCCGCTCAGCTCCCGTGTCTGGCACCTTCCCCTTCAAGGAGGGGGGGTATCCAGGTCCTTCTCTTCGCCCGATCCGTCGAGCGTAGAGGAGGGCGCTCGGTACCCCGACATACAGCTGTATTGGGGGTCTTCCGTTCATTCGGGGGTGGGGTTCGCCCCCCCCCCCCCTGTTATAGGGGAACCCCTCCTACTTACCCGACTCTTGCTTCCACAGGTGCTTCTGCCGTGAGGGATGACCTTGGTCAGGTGTGGGCGTCTTTGGGACTGCAGGGCGTGCCGAGTGTCCAGGGGCTGCTTCATCATCTGGCGGGGTCTGGTGCGGTCACCCTTGGAACAGTGACCACAACTACTACCACCCTATCTACTCCAGAGTACGCCGCCCCTCCTCACTTGGTGTACTCGCCGCACGTGGTGTCTGTCTCACCTACAGCCGCTGTGCAGGGGCCGATCGCCGTACCGAGGGGGGTGGCGTTCCTTCGCTCAGCCACTTCGCACCCGAAGCTTTATCGTACGCATGCGGCATTTGTTCTGTCCAACGATTTCGTTTGGTATCGTAAATTCGTTAGGGATTTCATTGTGCTACTTTATCATGTTGTGAGAACCTAATTAGTATACTTACTACATACGTAACTTAATTACGTACAGTACATATAGTCATGGGTCCCAAGAAAGTTGCTGAAGTTCACAGAAAGAAGAGAATGCTTTCTATGGAGACAAAGATGGAGATAATTAAAAAGTATGAAGCTGGCTTGCGGTTGAGTGTGATCGCTAAGGAATACGGCCGAAATCCGTCGACAATAGGCACCATCCTTAAGCAGAAGGAAGTCATCAAAGCAGCTACACCTTCCAAGGGCGTGACTATTTTGTCCAACAAGAGGAGCCATGTGCATAATGAAATGGAAAGGCTGCTTCTTGTATGGATCGAGGACAAAGAAATTGATGGCGATACGATAACCAAGACGGCAGTCTGCCAGAAGGCCAGTGCTATTTTCGGCGATTTTATTGCCCAAGCCAAAGATGACGGCGGAGAGGGGACATCAACGGCAACCCCAGAGTTCAAGGCTTCTCATGGGTGGTTCGAAAAATTCCGTAAACGGACTGGCATCCATTCGGTGGTGAAGAAATTGAAATTACGTAAAGTATAAAAAAGTAAAAAGAAATGTAAAAATAAAAAAAAGACAATAAATTTTAAGTTTATGTAAAGTTAAGTGTTACAGTTTTGTTAATGTGTTTTGTAAAGTTTAGTTTGTTTTTCTGACCTTTTTTTATGTGTTTCGTAAAGTTAAGTGTACGTATCTGCCGTTTGTCCTCCTCCTCCTCTGCCGCCACTTTCGGAGATAGCCTCACTCGAAAGGTAAGCTTCCACATTTTACGTTACAGTAATATTTCTTGTACACTAAAATACACTTTATTTACAGGTTTTGCATTTTTGTACATGAAAACTTACCCAGCAGATATATACTTAGCTATAGACTCGGTCATCCCGACAGAATTTCAAAACTCGCGGCACACGCGACAGGTAGGTCAGGTGATCCACCATTCCCGCCGCTGGGTTGGCGGGGTTGGAACCATTCCTGTTTTCTAAGCCATAATTTCTCTGTCGGTTGAACGGACAACACCTATTTTGTTCGTTCCTCCATCTTGGATTTCAACTCGTTTTGCCGAGAATTTGGATTGGTTTTTTTGGTGACGTATTCTGTTTTTTTCTCTGGCTTGGCACATACGCTTATTGTGGGACTGTTTTTTCGACTTTGGTTTTGACTACTCTTTCACGATGTCTGACGCTAAGGCTTCACCTATGTTTAGAGTTTGTAGTAGGGAAGGTTGCAAGGTTAGGCTGCCGAAATCGGCAGTAGATCCTCATAGTGTTTGCGCTAAATACAGAGAGAATGATTGTTCTTTTAATAACACCTGTTTGTTCCGACACGGCATACAAACCTTCGGTCCTTTTACAATAGGAAGATACTAGCGGCAGCTGGATAGGTCGTAGCTTTCGAACAAGGGGTTCGTAGTTAACTGCTTGTCCGACAGGCGCGCGCGCGCGACTGGGAGGTAAACAACCACTTTTGCTTTCGGCCTCACAGTGGATGGACGTGTGTGTTCGCTCTCTGCCCCGCTGCTCGTCGTTTGCTTTCTTGTTTGTTTGTAATTGTGTATGAAAGATTGTAAGTACAGTATTCTCTCTTTTCATATTAATTACGCTGATTCATTAATGATGGAATCTCCGCGCCTCGCTACCCAAGGAGACTTTGCCCGGGTACCGAAGGGCGCAAATGTGGGAAATTCAGATCTTTCCCCGAGATAGACCCTCATGTTTTGTTGTGCTCGGTGCCGGGGGCGCGAATGCACCCGGGCCGCCCAGCCTGATGATGTATGAACTGGTCGGAGGCGCAGTGGACATTGTATGAGGGCAGGAAGAAGCGAAGGCCTGCAAAGGAGTCGTCGGAAAGCTCTCCCGCGACTCCTTTGGTGACGGACACTTCGTCTTCTTTCCTGCCGCCCGCTCAACTTCCACGTCTCGCGCCTTCCCCTTCGGGCGGTGTCTAGGTCCTTCTCCTCTCCCGATGTGTCGAGTGTGGAGGAGGGCGCTAGATACCCGACGTAGAGTTGTACTCTGGGTCCTCTATCCGCTCGTCTTCGCGCGAGCGGGTAGAGGATCCTCCCCTAATCACCCGACTTTTGCCTCCTCAGGTGCGGTTGCCGTGAAGGATGACCTCGGACAGGTGTGGGCGTCGTTGGGACTGCAGGGCGTGCCGAGTGTCCAGGGGCTGCTCTATCATCTCGCGCTCCGTGGCGGTTACGCACGCTACGGTAACAACCACCACCACGACCCTGACAACACCTGGCTACGCGTCACCTCCTCACCTGGTGTACACCAGCACGCGGTCTCTGTGACACCCACAACATCGGTGCAGGGGCCAGTCGCCGTAACTCGGGGGAGTGTGATGCCGCCACCTGGGTTTGCCGTGTTGCCACGACCGGACTTCATGTGCCCCGAAGAGCTCGCCCCTGGACCTCCCACCGGTGCGATGATGTCTGTGCCGCTGGTTAGACCATCTGTACCGTCACACAGCCTGCCGTACCTGCCGTGACCACCGCTGCTGTTCCTGTTCCTGCTCCTGCCGTCTCGACTGCCGTTCCTGTGATGCTCGCACCTGCTGATGTTTGCCCTGTTTCCTGGCGCCGCTGCTCCCGATGCTGGTCTGTTCGGACAGGTACGTCCGGGCCCTGTTTGCTTCGGCAACAGCAGCCCCGCTCCGTCCTGGATGACAGACCTGACGTCGTCCTGAGGAGGTTGACGAAGAAGAAGAAGAAGAGGAGGAAGTGTCGTCGTCGTCTTCATCGTCTTCTTCGTCGTCGTCGTCGTCTGCCGCCTCTTCCCCTTCTTCTTCTAAGGCTCCCCCGCCTAAGAAGAAGAAGGTCACCTCCCCCCCCCCTAAGAAGTCTCCTTCGGGAGCTTCTAAGGGCCCGTCTCGCTCTGGTGAGACGGGGGGTTCTTCCGCTGGTCGCCTGCTCCTTCGGGAGCAGGACCCGTCTCTTCTCCCGCAAGGAAGAAGACTACGGGGGCCAGAGAGGGGTGCCGGCTAACCACCGGCACTTCCTCACCTGCTGTTTAGTGGTTCGGCCACGGCAGCAGGATCCGTCGGCGGCCGCTCGTTCGCGAGAGGTACCGAGGTGTTACGGTCGCCTACCAGCGACCGTGCAGCCAGGAACCAGGGACCTCTGAGTCCGCTCAGCGTCAGGTTCACGGCACGGAGCGGAAGACTGGTGACAGCCGCTCACGCGACTCTCACCAGCCACCGCTCTCGCTCTCACGGCGAGCGGCTGGCTACCCGGGCGGACGTGACGGTCCACGACCGGCCACGGGCTGAGGCTGGGAAGAGGTCCCCCCCAGTTCGCCGGCACCAGCCACGGCTGGTACCAGCGAACTGACGCACCGTGAGGATATGCACCGGTCTCACCGTGACAGTGGAGCTCGCCGGTCGCCTGACCGTCGCTCTCACAGAGAGCGATCGGGTACGGCGACCAGCACCAGCTCCTCTGACACAGAGACCGGGGCCGCTGTTCTCGGTCCAGCCGTTCTCCACAGCGAGACGCTCGACTAGGTCTGCAGCTCGATCGCCACCGCGGGTTGGCGATCGCCTGCAGTCCTCCAAGCCCGCTGGTTCTGCCATGAGCGAGGAGAGAGCGTCAGGTCTGCCTCTCCCATACCTTCAACCTCCTCGGGTTACACCGGGAGGGGCGAGGTATTGAGGAGTGATCGTGAGGGTGCGCCCCTCAGGATCCCGCCACGTCGTCGTACGTACCAGGCTCGGTTCTCGGACCAGCCAGGTCGTACGCACAGGTGGTTGGAGGAGACCCAGAGGGGGCTGTCGCTGCTCCTCTCCTTGAGGGAGGAGGGTCTCGGGAGGTACTCCTGTTCGAGGGACTGGACGGTCCGACTCCACAGGATGCTATCACACCCGAGATCCAGAGGAACTTTGCCGAGGTTATTGCGCTGATTCGTCAGCACAACGACCTCTGGGGAAGGATCGCCGCTCCCACCATCCGAGCCCACGTCCCGGCTCGAGTCGTTCGGCCGGGGCCCGAAGAGGGAACCCAGACCGACGGTGGGTTTGCCGCGTTCCGAGCTTGCGGACTCAGTGCTGGACCAGGTTGAATCGCTTGTCTCCCGGACAAGACGGTTCGCTCAAGTCTGGCAGGTCGAGCAAGCTGCTTCCATCCTCTGCTACGACAGCGGCGGTTTTACGTGCCATCTGAAGACCCGATGCCGCCCAAACAGGTGAACCGGAGTTAGCTAGGCTGACTCCGGGTGTGTCTCTGCAACAGCTCCTGTCCGAGAACCTGTGGTTCTCGCAGCAAGAGGCACTCGGCCTGGAATCTACCGCCATGGCAGCTTTCCAGGCCGTCTCCTGGCTAGATCTGTGGTCCCTCACAGTATCTAAGGTCGCAGCCAACTCCGGGGGAATTTCTCCCGAAGAGGACTCGGCCTTCAGTAGACTTTGCCAGTCTGGGGAAGAGCCATCTCCTTCCTTGCCCACCAGAACGGTGAACCTGTGGGCCAACCTGGTTCTCCGACGAAGGGACGCTGTCCTTACTCGGGTTTCCAGGGCGGCCCGGGGCGTGAGGCGGCGTTGGGGCTTCGAAACGGACCTCTACGGAGTTCCACGTCTCTCTTCCCAGGAGAGATGGTGGACGCTGCGGTGGACAGACGGCGCACTGAAGACAGTGACCGTCTGGTTCACCAGGCAGTCTCGAAGGCTTCTGGGCAGCCTCGGACTGCGGCCAAGTCTAAGAGCTCGGCTAGCGCTTCCTCGGCTGCTAAGACGGTTGCTGCGTCGAAGCCCCGAGGAATGACTCTGTCTTCTTCAACTTCTGGCAAGGGGGGCCGTAACCAGCCCTCCTCCCAGCCCTCCTCATCCCGTGGAGGCTCTGGGAAGAAGTCGAAGAAAGGGGGGAAACGCTAGGGACGGCGTTCCCCCTCACCTGCTGCCGAAGTGGGGGGGTGCCTGGCCAGCCATTGGGCAACTTGGCAGCGCTACGGCGCCGAGACCTGGATTGTAGATGTCCTTTCGGGATGGATATCTATTACCCTCGAATCTCGGCCACCCCTCACCTCCAACCCGGTCCAACAGCAGTCGTACGTCCCCGGGTCACCGAAGGACGTAGCACTCAGACAGGAGATCAAGACCATGCTGAGGCAAAGAGAGCTGTAGAGATCGTCACGGATCAGTCACCGGGCTTTTACAGTCGACTCTTCCTGGTGGAAAAGTCTACGGGAGGCTGGCGCCCGGTGATAGATCTCTCTCCCCTGAACCGGTTTTGTTCGCCAGACCCGGTTCACGATGGAGACGGCACGCTCAGTGCTCGACTCCATCAGGGAGAACGATTTCATGCTTTCAGTGGACTTGAAGGATGCGTATTTCCAAATACCATTCATCAGTCCTCCAGAAAGTACCTCCGCTTCATCCTCGACGGGACGGTGTACCAGTTCAGGGCACTGTGCTTCGGTCTCTCAACCGCCCCACAGGTGTTTCACGCGAGTGTTCACTCTGGTGTCTGCTTGGGCCCATTCGCACGGGATACGTCTGATGAGGTACTCGACGATTGGTTAGTCCTGGCGAGCTCCCGCTCGCAGTTGCTACAGGACAGGGATCGGCTGCTCGAGTTCTGTCGCGATCTGGGGATCGTTGTGAACTTCGAGAAGTCCGATCTCGAGCCCAAGCAGAGGATGAAGTACCTGGGTATGCTGATCGACACGGTAGCAGGGCGAGTCTTCCCCGCGGACTCGCGGATCAGCAGATTCAGAGAGGCAGCCAACCAGTTCCTGTCTCGGCAGGAACAGGTAGCTCAGCGATGGCAAGTCGTGATCGGACACCTGTCGTCACTCGAGAAGTTAGTCCCTCACGGGCGTCTTCACCTGCGGTCTCTTCAATGGAGACTAAAGGAGAGTTGGTCACAGGCGACGGATCCCCCAAGCTTTCCAGTGTCACTGACACAGGAGGTGAGGCAGGACCTAGCCTGGTGGCTCGACGACAGGAACCTCTTAAGAGGAGTGCCTCTGCGCACTCCCCCCCCGGACATGCAGCTGTTCTCAGACGCATCGACCGAGGGATGGGGCGCACACCTGGAGGAGTTGCTGACTTCAGGAGTGTGGGACGAGAACGACAAGCACCTTCACATCAATGTACTGGAACTCAAGGCAGCGTCCTCGCTCTCCAAGAGTTTCAGGACCGCTTGATGGGACACTCAGTGGTGTTGATGTGCGACAACACCACGGTGGTGGCTTACGTCCAACAACAGGGGGGCCTAGTGTCTCTCCCGTTGTACCAGTTGACACGGCAGGTGCACGAGTGGGCTCAGGCACACTCAATAGAGCTGTCGGCACGCTACATTCCAGGGAAGAGGAATGTAGTAGCAGACACGCTCAGCCGTCGGGATCAGGTGATAGGGACCGAATGGTCTCTCACCAGGACGTGGCGGAAAGGCTCTTCGACCTGTGGGGGCGACCAGTCGTGGATCTGTTCGCCACCCGGCACAACAGGAAGCTCCAGGTGTTCTTCTCGGCCGTGCCGGACCCATGGGGCAGCTGCAGAGGACGCTCTTCAACACCCGTGGGACAACCTCTTCGTCTATGTTTTCCTTTCCCCCGTTCAGCCTGATTCGCAAGGTGATCAGTCGAGCGCTGGTCACCCCGAATCTCAGGATGATCCTGGTGGCTCCCAAATGGCCACAGGCCATTTGGTATCCGGACCTGCTGGCTCTTCTCGCAGGAGAACCGAGAGAGATTCCCCCCTTGGCACAACCTTCTCGCCCAGCCACACGTCGAGCGGTACCACCGAGCAGTCCAGTCCCTACGTCTTCACGGCTGGCTGTTATCCACCATCTCTTTGCGAACGAGAGGCTTTTCTCGTAGCGCAGCAACAGAGATGGCTGGAAACGTCCGTCAGTCCTCTGCAGCTGTGTACCAGGGGAAGTGGGCCGTCTTCTGTGGTTGGTGTCGTAGACGGGGTCTATCTCCTCTCAGAGCCACTCTTCAGCAGGTAGCGGATTTCCTCGTTTTTCTTCGCCGAGAGAAGCTCCTATCAGTCCCCACAGTGAAAGGATACAGAGCCGCCTTGGCGCTCGTCCTGAAACTGAGGGGGTTGGACATCTCGAACTCGTTCGAGATCTCCTTGCTGATGAGGAGCTTCGAGAGGTCTTGCCCACCCAGGGAACTCAGGCCCCCTGCGTGGGACGTGACTCTCGTCCTTAGGAGTCTGACTCGAACACCGTTCGAGCCACTCCGAGAGTCGTCAGACAGGGATCTGACCCTCAAGACCCTCTTCTTGCTGGCCCTGGCATCGGCGAAGAGAGTAGGGGAACTTCATGGTCTTTCCTATGATGTACGACACTCCAGGGGATGGGGATCCGTGACGCTCGATTTCGTCCCGAACTTCGTTGCGAAGACTCAGAAACCGTCAGTCCCTGATGACAGGTTCGAGTCATTCACGATTCCCTCCTATTGGACTTCACCGATAATGATGCGGATGAGATGCTGCTTTGTCCTGTGAGGGCGCTACGGCGCTATCTGAAGAGAACTCGTCACCTCAGGCCTGAGTGTCGACGCCTCTTCGTTAGCACCGGGGTCACCAAGAAAGAAGTATCCAAGAACACTCTTTCATTCTGGCTGCGTGAGGTCATCAGGAGGGCGTATGAGGCTGATGGTAGTGACGACATCCGTACGTCCCGTCCGAGGAGCTCACGAAGTCAGAAGTATTGGCCCCTCGTTGGCGTTTCGCAAGAACTTCTCCGTGGCGCAGGTCCTGAAGGCAGGGGTCTGGTCTAACCAGACGACCTTTACGTCCTTCTACCTTCGGGATATTGCCCACAGGTCCTTGGATACCTTTTCCTTGGGACCCGTGGTGGCTGCTCAACAAGTTGTGTAGCTAACCCAGACCCTCGCAGGCTGAACAGCATCGAGTCCTGGTGTGACTGTGTGGATGGATGTGTGAGTGAGTGAGTGACTGGCTCTCTCTTCCCATCTTTTCCTTCCCCTCTACCTGTGGGCAGAGGGCCATGGTCGTCACTACGCTGGATGAGGACGAGATGCAGGTGAGCTATATGACAGAGCCCCATCCTATCCCTTTCACTAGGGATAGGAGCAGAATATCCACCACTTCCTTCTGCAAGGGGGGAAGTGGATGCCTACAAGAGTCAAACCCATGACTTTATATTTGCTCCTGTACAGGAACAAGTTCTTGCATTGCTGGTACTAAGAGATGCGCATGCCCCTCTCTTAGTACTCGGTCCAGAGGTCTGACCATTGATCCTGCGGTGCACACCCCGATCAATCGGACAGAGGCTTGGATCCCTCCCTCGCTCTTACGACCAGGGAAGCTTCCAAGGTAGGGCGAACACCAGTCTGTCACAAAAGACTCAGATTCCACCCACCAAGAAGTGAGTCTTCCTATTGTAAAAGGACCGAAGAGGTTTGTATGCCGTGTCGGAACAAATGACAATTTGTCTCAAAATTGCATTTTTCCTAACTATACAAACCTGAGGTCCTTTTACACATAGCCCCACCTCATGCCACCCCTCACTGACTCTGCAGTTTTTGCTTGGGCCAAAGCAAAAGTGATTTGTTTACCTCCCAGTCGCGCGCGCGCGCGCCTGTCGGACAAGCAGTTAACTACCGAACCCCTTGTTCGAAAGCTTACGACCTATCCAGCTGCCGCTAGTATCTTCCTATTGTAAAAGGACCTCAGGTTTGTATAGTTAGGAAAAATGCAATTTTAGACAAATTGTCATATTGAGTGCGAGAACCTAACAGAGCTTGAATGGAAGGAGTTATCTTCATATGTTAGGAAGCTTGAGAGAGATAGAGTAAGGAAGGCTTCAGCTAGGTCATCTAGTAGATCTTGTTCTCTAGAACAAGAAGTTGTTAACTCTCCTACTAACGATTTTCCCTTAGCCTCAGCTGCTTCTCCCTGTTCTGAATCCAAAGATTCTTCTTCAGAGAGGGAAAATGTAAAAGCTTCCATCAAGAAACTTCAAGCTCAGTTACGAGCTCTAAATGAAGGTAAGAGTGGTGATAGTGACTTGTGCAGTGTCCCCAGTGCAGTGGAGGGGGCGTCTGACTGGT
Source organism: Macrobrachium nipponense (assembly GCF_015104395.2). Lineage (NCBI taxonomy): Eukaryota > Metazoa > Arthropoda > Malacostraca > Decapoda > Palaemonidae > Macrobrachium > Macrobrachium nipponense. The sequence goes on from NC_061108.1 coordinate 103,443,667, forward strand.
TCCTCATTGCTCCTAGGCCTAGACCTCTTCCAAACTCCCAGGACCAGGGGAGGAGGAATGTCGAAAGCCGCAGGGAGGATGCAGAACATCCCCAACGGTCAGGCGTCCCTTCGGCAGATCCTGTTGTAAAGTCCCAGGCTGCCTCGGATTGCCGTAGAAAAGCGTCCTAAGGGAGTGGTTTTTCGGCCTCAGACTCTTCCTCTCCTAAACGAGGATGGAGTTCGGCCTCTCTTTCGCGCCCTTTGAAGAGAGCCTGGAAGGTGCCTAAAGGAGACGCGGCTGATTCCAGCCCAGAGCGTTTTCCCGAGAATTGGCCCTCTAATCCTAAGAAGACGAGACAAGAGGAGCCCTCTCTTCAGGATCCTACGAAGAAGTTTCTGATAAATCTGCAAGAGCAGTTAGCTTCTTTAGTAGGCTCCTTCGCTAAGGACTCGACAAGGAGGAAAGATGTTTCGCTCCCTGTTAAGAGTTCCGCTAAGCGCCCCTCTTCGTATAGGAGAGAACCCTCACAATCTCCAGGGCGTTTATCGCCTTCGTCGAGAGACTCATCAGACAGGAGTTGTTCTCCGGAGAGGAGAGTCCTTTCGCCCTATAGGCTTTCTTCTCCAAAGCGCCCTATGACGGGTAAGGCTTTGAATCCTGGTAGACAGGAAGAACGTAGCCTCTCTCCTTTGAGACGCCGTGAATCGAGCAGAAGTCTCGATCGGTTTAGGTTCAAGGAACCTGAAGATAGACTAAACCTATTTAGGTATCAGGATCCTCTGGGACTACAGGACCAGGAGCCAGGTAGGCGCAAAGAGGCAGCGAGACGCAAGAAAGGGCGTCATAGCCTCTCAAGGCCAACAGGATTCAGGACGTCAGGAGTCTTAGAAGGCAGGAATCAGGACGCCAGGAATCAGGACGCCAGGAGTCAGGGCGCCAGGAGTCAGGACGCCAGGAGTCAGGACGCCATGAGTCAGGGCGCCAGGAGTCAGGGCGCCAGGAGTCAGGACGCCAAGAGTCAGGACGCCAGGAGCACGTTAGGCGTCAAGAGTTAGGGCGCCAGGAGCCTGTTAAGCGTCAGGAATCAGGGCGCAGGGATCCATTCAAGCGCCCTGAATCAGGGCGTCAGGAGCCTATCAAGCGCTGCGAGTCTGGCGAACCGCAAGGGCCTAGACAACAAGAGTCTAGTAGGCGCAAAGAGTGTTTCGGACCGACAGGAGCCTCATTCTTCGTATAGAAGTTCGAACGTTCAGCGCTCCCCTTCTCGGGAAAGGAGTTCTTCTCCCGGGAAGAGTCCGATCACTCCCAAACGGTCTCCTTCAGTGGATCCGTTGGAACAAGTATCGGAAGAGGAGGAGCCCGTAGATATAGCAGTTTCTGACTACAAGAGGCACTCTCTTTTGCTTCTCAAGGAGTTCGGAAACTCCCTTCATCCTGCTGACCCTCCTTCACCAGGATCTTTGATGTCGAGCACGAAAGCTCACAAGTCGTCTTCCTTCGTCAAGATGCGCCCTGCTCTTTGTATGAAAAAGGCCTTAAAGACCTTTTCAGAGTGGTTGACTTCTAGAAGGGAAGCGGGCAAAACAGTTTTTTCCTGCCCTCCTTCCAAGTTAACAGGTAAACCAGGAAGGTGGTACGAGACCAAGGAACCTATGGGGTTAGGCCTCCCTTCATCCGCAGACGCGGATTTCGCATCTTTAGTGGACTCTTCCAGGAGGAAGTCTTTGCTTTCTGCTAAAGCAACATGGGGCATGTGTGAGCTTGACCACCTTCTAAAGGGCCTCTTTAAGACCCTGGAAGTTTTCAACTTCATGGACTGGGTTTTGGGAGCGTTAGCTAAGAGAGCTCAGGACACTGACTTTGTCTCCATGGAGGAACTTTCAAGCGTCCTGGCTTGCTTGGACAGAGCGGTTATGGACGGTTCCGTAGAAGTTGCCTCACTTTTCGGAACGGGAGTCTTAAAGAAGAGATCGGTCTTTAGCTCTTTTCTAGCAAGAGCCGTATCACCCTTACAAAGAACATCTCTTCTTTTTGCACCTTTGTCCCCCCATCTGTTTCCGCAGGAGACTGTTAAAGAGGTTGCTAAATCTCTTACGGAGAAGGCAACTCAGGATCTCCTCACTCACTCAGCCAAGAAGTTTAGGCCGGCCGTGCCTATCGAGAAAAAAGAGAGACCCTCTTTTGTACAGCCCTTTCGAGGTGACTCCTCTTCTAGGACCTCTCTTAGAGGTCGCAGACCAGATAGAAGGAGTAGACCATCTAGAAGGTCCTTCGGGAAGTCTAGATGAGCAGGGAGTCCTCCAGACAAAAGTAGGCGCCAGACTACTCCACTTTGCAAAAGTCTGGGCGCAGAAGGGAGCGGACTCTTGGTCCCTCTCGATCCTGAAAAAAGGATACTTGATCCCCTTCAGGGAAAATCCTCCCTTGACGACAACTCCAAGGGAGTTGACTGCAAGATACTCGGATCCGGTCCGAAAGCTTGCTATTTTGCAGGCAGTGGAACAGATGATTTCCAAGGAAGCGGTAGAACTGGTTCAAGATCTCCAGTCTCCAGGATTTTACAATCGGCTGTTCCTGGTACCGAAAGCATCGGGGGGATGGAGACCGGTTCTAGACGTCAGTGCCCTGAATTTCTTTGTTTTGAAGAAGAAATTTTCGATGGAGATGTCTTCCTCTGTTCTGTCTGCTCTTCGTCCAGGGGACTGGATGGTGTCCCTGGACCTTCAGGATGCGTATTTCCATGTGCCAATTCATCCGGCAGCAAGGAAATATCTGAGATTCATGTTCCAAGGGAAAGTATTCCAGTTCCGAGCGATGTGTTTCGGACTTTCGACTGCCCCCTCAAGTCTTCACGGACATCATGAAGAATGTAGCTTATTGGCTACATCTGGAAGGAATCAGGATCTCTTTATATCTGGACGATTGGCTAATAAGAGACCCAATCGGAGAAAAAATGGTCTGGAGGACCTTTTATTTACTCTAAATTTGACAAAGTCCCTAGGACTTTTAGTCAATCGCGAGAAATCCATGCTGACTCCCCAGCAAAGTATTGTCTATCTGGGGATTCAGATGGATTCTCGGGATTTTCTAGCGTATCCTTCGCAGGAAAGGAGAGAACACTGCTTAGAAAAGGTGCAGTCTTCTTAAGGAAAGAACATTGTTCCGCGACGGGAATGGATGAGCTTACTGGGGACCCTCTCCTCGATGGAACAGTTCGTTTCCTTAGGAAGACTACACCTACGACCCCTTCAATTTTATCTGAAGGAGAGATGGGATTGGAAGTCCAACAATCTGGGAGAAACCTTTCCAATCTCGAAAGGGATCAAGGAGAATATCCGCTGGTGGTTAGATCCACAGAAGCTAAGCAAGGGAATCTCCCTTCACTTACAGAACCCTCGCCTAGCGTTATTTGCAGACGCCTCAGATTCAGGGTGGGGAGCAACCCTAGGTTCGGAAGAAGTGTCAGGCACTTGGGAAGGAGAACAAGTGTCCTGGCACATAAACAAAAAAAGAAACTAACAGCCATTCATCTAGCTTTAGTTCATTTCGAGGAACAGGTCTCAGGTCTGGGGATCAGATTCTCTCGGACAACACAACAGCCCTCGCTTATATAAAGAACAAGGGGACGCATTCCTTTTTCCCTGTACGAATCAGCAAAAGGTTCTGCTGATTTGGGCTCAGGAAAGAAAGATCTCTCTTCTCACAAGGTTTGTGCAGGGAGAGAGAAATGTCCGGGCAGATCTGTTGAGCAGAAAAGAACAAGTCCTACCCACGGAATGAACTCTCAATCCTCAGATTTGCCAGCAACTATGGCATCTGTGGGGAAGGCCCAATATAGACCTGTTCGCGACCAACAGGAATCACAGATTAGAGAACTATTGCTCACCGATCTTGGATCCACAAGCAGTAGCAGTAGACAGCTTTCTGCTAGATTGGACGGGCTTGGACACATACGCCTTCCCTCCTTTCAAGATAGTAGGGGAAGTATTGAGGAAGTTCGCTTGCTCGGAAGGAACAAGAATGACCCTCATCGCTCCCTTCTGGCCAGCTCTCGATTGGTTCACAGAGGTGCTGGAGTGGTTAGTAGATTTTCCAAGATCGCTTCCACTGAGGAACGATCTTCTCAAACAACCCCACTTCGACAGGTTTCACAAAAACCTCCCCGCTCTAAGTCTGACCGCCTTCAGACTGTCGAAGGACTTGTCAGAGCAAGGGGCTTTTCACGAGAAGTGGCGAAGGCTATTGCAAAAGCCAGAAGAGTCTCCACGTCTAAAGTATATCAGTCGAAGTGGGAGTTGTTTAGAAGATGGTGTAAGGGGAAGAAAATATCCTCTTCCAGTACCTCTGTAACTGAAATCGCAGATTTTCTTCTATATTTGAGAAAAGACTGTAACCTGGCAGTATCAACAGTGAAAGCTTACAGAAGTATGCTGGCCTCAGTCTTTCGACATAGAGGAATAGATCTGACCAATAATAAAGATCTCCATGACCTCATAAGGTCTTTCGAAACCACGAAAGACCATATAATCAAGAAACCTAGCTGGAACTTGGATGTGGTCCTCAAGTTCCTAATGTTGGAAAAATTCGTACCGTCTCACGCAGCTTCTTTTAGAGACTTAACTAGAAAGTCCTTTTTCCTCTTTGCGTTAGCAACAGCTAAGAGAATTGGCGAGTTGCAAGCTTTGGAAGGTAAAGTGGGTTTTAAGAAGGATTCAGCGATTTGCTCCTTTAAACCATTTTTTCTAGCAAAGAATGAAAATCCCCTCAAAGCCTTGGCCAAGAAGCTTTGAGATAAGAGGACTATCTTCATTAACAGGAAGAGAACTAGAGAGGACTTTGTGTCCAGTCAGGGCACTCAAGTTCTACCTGGAGAAGAAAAAGTTGCTAGGAGGCACAGAAGAAAGTCTTTGGTGCTCTGTAAGAGATCCGAAAAGATCGATTTCTAAGAATGCCCTTACATTCTTCATAAAGGATGTAATAAGGGAAGCTCACCTTAAGTGCGATGAAGAGCACCTCAAGGTTCTCAGAGTAAGAGCGCATGAAGTGAGAGCCATAGCTACGTCAATGGCATTTCACAAAACATGGTCTCTGCAGGCACTTATAGAGTCTACGTTTTGGAGATGTAATTCTGTGTTTGCCTCGAATTACCTAAGAGACGTAAAAATTTCGTACGAAAAGTGCTTTGCTCTGGGAGCGTATGTTTCGGCGAATTCAGTGCTGGGAGAAGGGGCTGAGGCTAATCCTTCGTAATTTTCTTTAGTGTTTAAATTATCTTTTATTGGTGGTTGTTTTTATTGGTTAATTGTCAGAGGGAATAGGGAACCCTCTTGCAATCATAGATTATAACAGTACTAAAACATGGTCAGGTGATCGGGATTGGCTTCAGTGCTCCTTGTAATTCTTTTTTTTTTAGTAACCTTAACTCTGTC
>NC_061108.1:103449577-103454577 GCF_015104395.2 Macrobrachium nipponense
ACGTATTTTACGTCGACATACAAAAGTTTTTTTAAAAATTCGCGGAAAAATACTTATAGGCCTACCAGCCGAAAACTCTTGAATCACGCGCCTTGGGGGATGCTGGGAGTTCCCGGATCAAGGTGTTATTTTGTTTACAATTGTTACGCAGGCACGCAAGCGCGAATTTCTTTCTTGCCACACTAAAAAGTATTGGTGACTCTGAAATTATTTTGTCACTTTGACATAATTTTTGTACCATTTTAAATTATCCGTTGCATGGAGTATTATATATGAAAATGTGCGCACTTTTATGTAGAATACAACAAAAAAATACTCATGATTGTAGCTTTTATCAGTTTTGAGATATTTTCATATAAAATAAACGATAAGTGCCAAAATTTCACCTTCGGTCAACTTTGACTCTACCGAAATGGTCAAAAAACGCAATTGTAAGCTAAAACTCTTATATTTTAGTAATATTCAATCATTTAGCTTCATTTTGCAACAAATTGAAAGTCTCTAGCACAATATTTTGATTTATGGTGAATTTATAAAAAAACTTTTTCCTTACGTCCGCGCGGTAACTCTTCCGAAAAAAATCATACATGCGATTGTGGTAATGTTTGCACCATTTTAAAATTAGCCGTTACATTAAGTTTTATATATGGAAATGTGCGCAATTTTATGCACAATACAACTAAAAACAACCTATGGTTGTAGCTTTTATCAGTTTTGAGATATTTTCATATAAAAAATGATAAGTGACAAATTTTCAACCTTCGGTCAACTTTGACTCTACCGAAATGGTCGAAAACCGCAATTGTAAGCTAAAACTCTTATATTTTAGTAATATTCAATCATTTACCTTCATTTTTTAACAAAATGGAAGTCTCTAGCACAATATTTCGATTTATGGTGAATTTATGAAAAAAATAACATTTTCCTTACGTCCGCGCGGTAACTCTTCCGAAACAATCATACGTGCGATTGTGGTAATGTTTGCACCATTTTAAATTAGCCGTTACATAAAGTTTTATATATGAAAATGTGCGCAATTTCATGTAGAATACAACAATAAATAATTGAAGGTTGTAGCTTTTCTCATTTACGCAATATTTGCATATAAATCACGATAAATAGAAAAAAACCACGTTCGGTCAACTTTGACTCTACCAAAATGGTCGAAAAACGCAATTGTAAGCTAAAACTCTTACAGTCTAGTAATATTCAGTCATTTATCTTCATCTTGAAACAAATTCGAAGTCTCTAGCACAATATTTGGGATTTATGGTGAGTTTAAAAAAAAAAAAACTTTCCTTCCCTCCGCGCGCGGATTCTCTGCCACAAATCTCCGAAATGCGTATGTCGCATTCTCGGAATATTTGCTCCATTTCATATTAGGCATTTCATAGAGTTTTATATATGAAAATGTGCGCAATTTCATGTAGAATAAAACGAAAAATATTTGAAGGTTGTAGCTTTTCTAATTTCTGAAATAATTGCATATAAAAAAAATATATAAAGAAATTCGACATTTGTTCAACTTTAACTTGTCAGATATGATCGAAAACTGCAATTGTAAGCTAATACTCTAACAGTATAGTAATATTCAATCATTTGTCTTCATTTTGAAAGAAATTGGAAGTCTCTAGGACAATATTTAGATTTATTGTGAATTTTTGAAAAAAATATTTGTTTACGTCCGCTCGTTACGAATTCATGCATTATTTTGTGATAATATTTTCTCTATGTTGCTTTTATCGTTTTACAATGTTTTATATACCAAAATGATTGCAATTTAGTGTACATTACAAAAAAAAATAACACTTTATCTTTAACCGTTTTGCCCATAGCGCGATTTGAATACAATTATATATGAAATTTCGTTTTTGCGCTATCATATATTGCATTATTTATATATGATAATGATAATTTTTTTCATTTCTGATGGCTGCATACAAACTTCAGGCAATGACAAAAAATAGAGCCAAAAATGAACTCTTAATCTTGAAAACTAAGTGCGCTGTGATTTTTGGAAAAAAATATTTTTTCCACTTCCGCGCTCACTCCAAGACTGCCTCGGCACACTGAAGACGATTTTTAATATACCCCTTCAGCGTTTAAGGGTTAAGTGAATATGATGGATTATTTCATAACACATTTGGTTTATATGTTGTATTTATTAATGCAAAAAAATAACTTTTACAATATTGTATAGCTTTCTTTTTTCTTTTTACAGACTACATTATTTGAAGCTGGGACAGATGCTCTAAGCAAAGAGTTCAGAGATGAATTGAAAAAGTACCAAAAACCAGTTCCACCTGTTGTCACCATAGAATTATTAGATGAGGAAGGTTTGTTTCCTGTACTTCTAGTATATAGTATTACCTTTTGTTTCTTATTTGACAAACAAATTAGCTTTGTTGTTTTACTATACTCTTGAATACCGTGAGTTTACTGATTATAACAGATTTTTAAAGATTCAAATAGAATGTAATCCTTATTGCTGGAGTCGGAAGTTATTTAATCAGTTTACAAGAAAAATATGGATACTGTACTGTCACTTTTGTCATTACAATATCTACAAAGCCCCATGAGAGGTGAGAAATGTACTCCCCTTCATAAGAAATGCTAAGCTGTTTTGTGCATTTGTGAGGAGCATACTGACATGGATCATAAAATACAGTAATTTATGTAAAAAGTACCAGAGAGGGAGAGGGAAGGGGGTACCACAGTATGCAAGTAGTGTTTCTTGTGGTGCTCATGTACATACACACCTGTACACACTGCACAAAATAGTACCTTAAAGACTATTGAGATAAAACAAGGGAATTATATACGTTACATGACAATGGAAATACCAAAAAAGTAGATATTGTGCTGAAAATTTGGTTTAATCATATCTTGAAGATGACTTGGGACATTTAGTCCGAGTCAGAATCACTGAAATCCATTGGTATGTAATGGAGTAATCAACAATGCGTCAAATTCATGGGGTGTGGCAGTGGTATGCTGAGAGTTGTACTCCCTTTAATCATAAATCTTAGAACTGCAGGGCACATCTGCATAATGAAACAGAAGTGTCACTCAGTTTCTTAAAAAAATTTCACTTGACGGACAGTTTCAAGACCTTTGATTAACAATGATATCCTGTTCTGCAGAACATTTTAGTACAGTTACACTGCTTTTGACCACAAATCTCAGAATTTTAGAGCATGTATTCACACAGTGAAGTAAAATAACTTATCAGGAACTTTTTGTATGTTTATTAACCCTCTTACGCCGGAGCCCTAAAATCAAAACGTCTCCCGTATACCGGGCCGGTTTGGAGTGAGCGCGGAAGTGGAAAAAAATAATTTTTTCAAAAAATTACAGCGCGCGTACTTTTGAAGATTAAGAGTTCATTTTTGGCTCCTTTTTTTGTCATTGCCTGAAGTTTAGAATGCAACCATCAGAAATGAAAAATAATATCATTATCATATGTAAATAATGCGATATATGGTAGCGGAAAAAAAAAAAAATTCATACATAATTGTATTCAAATCACGCTGTGCAGAAAACTGTCAAAGCTAACCAGTACTTTTATTTGCGTTGTATTGTACACTAAATTGCAATCATTTTGTATATAATACATTGTAAAACAATAAAAGCAACACCGGAAAAATATTATCACAAAATGATGTACGAATTTGTTAACGCGCGACGCAAAAAATATTTTTTTCAAAAAATTCACCGTAAATCACAATATGTTCTAGAGACTTCCAATTTGTTTCAAAATTAAGACAAATGATTGAATATTACGATACTGTAAGAGTTTTAGATTAGAATTGCAGATTTCGACCATTTCAGACGAGTTAAATTTGACCGAATGTCGAAATTTTAATATATATATTTTTTCATATGCACATATCGAAGATGCAAAAAGCTACAACCTTCAATTATTTTTTTGGTCGATTGTATTGATTCATGCAATTTGCGCACATTTTGATATATGAAACTCTATAAAAAGGCTAATATGAAAAGGAGCAAATATTAGGATAATGCCATGTAACGTATTTCGGAGACTTGCGGCCGCGAATCGGCGCGCGGAGTGAAGGTAAATATATTTTTCAAAAATTCACCATAAATCACAATATTGTTTTAGAGACTTCAAATTTGTTTCAAAATGAAGAAAAATGAGAGAATATTACTAGGCCGTAAGAGTTTTAGCTTACAATTGCGTTTTCAACTATTTCGGTAGAGTCAAATTTGACCGAACGAAAAGTGGTTTTTTTTCTATTTATCGTGATTTATATGCAAATATTTCGAAAAAAGAGAAAAGCTACAACCTTCAATCATTTTTAGTTGTATTCTACATGAAATGCGCACATTTTCATATATAAAACTTTATGTAACAGCTAATTTTAAATGGTGCAAATACATTTCGACAATCGCAAAAAAAACAAAAAATTCTGATTTTTTCGGAAGAGTTGACCGCGCGAACGTAATTTTTTTTTTTTTTTTTTTTTTTTTTTTTTTTCATAAATTCACCATAAATCGAAATATTGCTAGAGGACTTCCAATCGTTGCAAAAATGAAGGTAAATGATTGAATATTACTAAGAATATAAGAGTTTTAGCTTTACAATTGCGTTTTTTGACCATTTCGTAGAGTCAAAGTTGACGAAAGTTGAAATTTTGCCATTCTTAACGTTATTTATATGGAAAATATTTCAAAACTGATAAAGCTACAACCATGGGTTGTTTTTGTTGTATTGTGCAGAAATTGCGCACATTTCCATATATATATAAAATTTATGTAACGGCAAATTTAAAAGGGTGCAAACATTAGGGACAATCGCACGAAAAAATTTATCGGAAGAGTTATCGCACGAACTATAAGAAAAAGTTTTTTCATAAATTCACCATAAATCGAATATTGTGCTAGAGACGTCCAATTTGTTGCAAAATGAAGGCAAATGATTGAATATTACTATAATATAAGAATTTTAGCTTACAATTGCGTTTCTCGACCATTTC
>NC_061108.1:103457077-103462077 GCF_015104395.2 Macrobrachium nipponense
AATGCCGGAGCCAGTTTTGAGTGAGCGCGGAAGCGGAAAAAATAATTTTTTCAAAAAATCACAGCGCGCTTAGTTTTAAAGATTAAGAGTTCATTTTTGGCTCCTTTTTTTGTCATTGCCTGAAGTTTAGTATGCAATCATCAGAAATGAAAAATAATATCATTATCATATGTAAATAATGCGATATATGGTAGCGAAAAAAAAATTCATACATAATTGTATTAAAATCCCGCTGTGCAAAAAAACGGTGAAAGCTAACGAGTTTATTTTTTTTTTCGTTGTATTGTACACTAAATTGCAATAATTTTTATATATAATACATTGTAAAACAATAAAAGCAACACCGGAAAAATATTATCACAAAATGATGAACGAATTCGTAACGTGCGGACGTAAAAAAATATTTTTTTCAAAAATTCACCGTAAATTTAAATATTGTTCTAGATACTTCCAATTTGTTTCAAAATGAATAAAAATGATTGAATATTACGATACTGTAAGAGTTTTAGATTAGAATTGCAAATTTTGACCATCTTTTCGACGAGTTAAAGTTGACCGAATGTCAAAATTTTATATATATATTTTTTTATATGCACATATTTTAGAGATGAGAAAAGCTACAACATTCAATTATTTTTTATTGTATTCTTCATAAATTTGCGCACATTTTGATATATAAAACTTTATAAAACGGCTAATATGGAAAGGAGCAAATATTAGGATAACGAGATGTACACATTTCTGAGTTTTTCGGCCGCGAAGCGGCGCGCGGAGGGAAGAAAAATATTTTTTTCAAATATTCACCATAAATCACAATATTATTCTAGAGACTTTGAATTTGTTTCAAAATGAAGATAAATGACTGGATATTACGAGGTCGTAAGAGTTTTAAATTACAATTACGTTTTTTGACCATTTCAGTTGCGTCAAAGTTGACCGTACGTAGTTTTTTTCCCAATCATCGTGATTTATATGCCCATATTTCCGAAATGAGAAAAGCTACAACATTCAATTAATTTTTATTGTATTTTTCATGAATTTGCGCACATTTTGATATATGAAACTCTATAAAACGGCTAATATGGAAAGGAGCAAATATTAGGATAACGCGATGTACACATTTCGGAGTTTTTCGGCCGCGAAGCGGCGCGCGGAGGCAAGAAAAATATTTTTTTCAAAAATTCACCATAAATCACAATATTATTCTAGAGACTTCGAATTTGTTTCAAAATGAAGATAAATGACTGGATATTACGAGGTCGTAAGAGTTTTAGCTTACAATTACGTTTTGATCATTTCGGTTGCGTCAAAGTTGACCGTACGTAGTTTTTTCCCAATCATCGTGATTTATATGCCCATATTTCAGAAATGAAAAAAGCTACAACATTCAATTATTTTTTATTGTATTCTTCATGAATTTGCGCACATTTTGATATATCGAACTCTATAAAACGGCTAATATGGAAAGGAGCAAATATTAGGATAACGCGATGTACACATTTCAGAGTTTTTCGGCCGCGAAGCGGCGCGCGGAGGGAAGAAAAATATTTTCAAAAATTCACCATAAATCACAATATTGTTCTAGAGACTTCGAATTTGTTTCAAAATGAAGATAAATAACTGAAGATTACTAGGCCATAAGAGTTTTAGCTTACAATTACGTTTTTTGACCATTTCGGTTGCGTCAAAGTTGACCGTATGTAGTTTTTTCCCAATCATCGTGATTATATGCCCATATTCAGAAATGAGAAAAGCTAAAACATTCAATTATTTTTATTGTATTCTTCATAATTTGCGCACATTTTGATATATCTAACTCTATAAAACGGCTAATATGGAAAGGAGCAAATATTAGGATAACGCGATGTACACATTCAGAGTTTTCGGCCGACGAAGCGGCGCGCGGAGGGAAGAAATATTTTTTTTTTTTTCAAAAATTCACCATAAATCACAATATTGTTCTAGAGGACTTCAAATTGTTTCAAAATGAAGATAAATGAATGAAGATTACTAGGCCGTAAGAGTTGTAGCTTACAATTACGCTTTTTGACCATTTCGGTTGCATCAAAGTTGACCGTATATAGTTTTTCCCCAATCATCGTGATTTATATGCCCATATTTCAGAAATCAGAAAAGCTACAACATTCAATTATTTTTTATTGTATTCTTCATGAAATTGCGCACATTTTGATATATGAAACTCTATAAAACGGCTAATATGGAAAGGAGCAAATATTAAAATAACGCGATGTAACAACATTTCAGAGATTTTCAGGTACCTGCGAAAGCCGGCGCGCGGATGGGAAAGAAAAAAAATTTTTTATTTTTTTTTCAAAAATTCACCATAAAAATCCAACAATATTGGTTCTAGATACTTTCGCAATTTGGTTTCAAAATGGAATATAAAGGTGACTGAAGATTACTAGGGCAGAGTAAAGTTTTAGTCTTTTATTAACAATTACGTTTTTTGACCATTTCTGTTGCGTCAAATTTGACCGTACGTAGTTTTTTTCCCAATTTATCGTGATGATATGCCCATATTTCAGAAATGAGAAAAGCTACAACATTCAATTATTTTTTATTATTATATTTTCATGAATTTGCGCACATTTGATATATGAAACTCTATAAAACGGCTAATATGGAAAGGAGCAAATATTAGGATAACGCGATGTACACATTTCGGAGTTTTTCGGCCGCGAAGCGGCGCGCGGAGGGAAGAAAAATATTTTTTCAAAAATTCACCATAAATCACAATATTGTTCTAGAGCCTTCGGATTTGTTTCAAAATGAAGATAAATGACTGAAGATTACTAGACTGTTATGTATTTTGCTTACCCAAAAATACCAACTTAAAAAAAAAAAAATAAAAGATATATATATATATATATATATATATTATATATATATATATATATATTATATATATATATATATCATATATAGCATCTATCATATATATATATATATATATATATATATATATATATATATATATATAAATATATAACTGTGCGTGTTTCTTTATTTATTACATTTTCCGATTCTGTACGAATACATAAATAAAAGGAATGCAGGTGACACTTTTCTTTTTGCATACAATGAAATATCGTATTCATGCATAGATAGGAGATATAACAACTTGAAATAATAAATGAAAAAAATAAATATAAAACAAATGCAGAATACTCACTCCTAATCCTGACTCTTCGTTCTATTCTTGTTTTCTCCCTCCTCCATTGAAGAGTCTTGCATTATTTTCCTCTCGACATGACGAGGTACAGGTGGAGGAGGGAGACGCGTGCCCTTACGGCTGCTGGGAGCCCTCCCCTGACTGCCGTTGAGTCGCACTCCAATAGAAGACCGCACTGTGGTATTTGCGGTCACACTCCCCGAACCTGCATAGAGCTATCTTGCAGGTGCGACAGAAGAACCGGGTGTCTCTCCTTCTGCCATTCATATGGCACACCCAGCACCGTTTCTGCCTGCGCCCTTCAATGGAGATCCAGTGTGTGATCCCCTGGCATCAGCCGACACGGAGGGTCACTACCCGACGAGAAGGGGTGGTGCGGGGCGGGGGCGGCAGCAGGGGCGGCGGCAGCAGGGGCGTCAGCAGCAGGGGCGTCGGCAGCAGGGGCGTCGGCAGCAGGGGCGTCGGCAGCAGGGGCGTCGGCAGCAGTGGCGGCGGCAGCAGGGGCGGCAGCAGCAGGGGCGTTGGCACCTCTGTGACCGAAGTAGGCACCCCTTAGGTCTGCCCTTTCCTGTACGGGGAGATCTACAGCTCGGGGCAGGGGGGCAGTGATGGAAGGCCACTCCTCGGGGTTAAAGTTGATGAGGGCATTCCCGGCTACCTCTAGGAACTGTATGTGGGACAACCTCGGAAGATTGTTACCACAGTACCCACAGTACAGTATGTAGGCATTTTGGAGGGCCAACTGAAGGATGTATTTGAGGAGCTTTTGTGTCCACCTCCTGGTTCTCCTGGCAAAGGGATAATATTGGATGAGCTGATCAAAGAGATCAACTCCTCCCAGGTGCCTGTTGTAGTGCCAATGACGGTTAGGTAGGGCGGTCTAAACGAAACTCCTCATACACAACTCGGCCCTGTCGACTGTCTTCTTCCGCTGCACGATCTCCTCTTGGACAGGTTTCATGGCTCGTCGAAATCATGGGGAGAGTCGGACACCCTTCCAACAGATGACAAAGACAAGCTCCCTTCCGCCGCCACTGTGTCTCTCCTCTTGCCAGATGTTGCGGATGGCTAGCGAACCGCTTGAGGGAATTCGGGGCCCCACGCACCAACCGAAGGGTACCACTGACGTGAATACCTGCTTCATACAGTTCCTGGGCCAGGGATACCGAGTTATAATAATTATCCATAAACAGGTGGTATCCCTGGTACGGAAACGATCCACAAAGCCCAAAAACAGTGTCACGCAACGTGGAGAAGACCCCGGAATACACCGAAAAGTCCACGACGTAGCCAGTGTTGGCCTCGGTAATAAAAAAAAATTTCACGCCATATTTCTTCGGCTTCTTGGGGTTATACACTTTGATGCTTAGACGTCCTTTGTAAGGCATCATCCCCTCATCCAATGAAAGGTTCTTTCCAGGAATCACGAGAGTTACACAGCGTTCACGGATATAATCCAACACTTGCGCACTAAAATGAGGCGATCAGAGTTATTCCGGGGTATGGCCCTTCGGTTGAAGGCGTTGAAATATCTGTCCAACGCCAGGAAAGTATCACGGGGCATAACGCCAGGCACATTGGGCGTACCCAAGAAAAATTACGCCTCCAATATATCCTGGCGTCGGAAGCAGGCAAACATCCAAAAAAAACCTGGAGCCCCCAAAAAATGCGCCATGTCAGGGAGGTTGCAACCCCGCCAATAATACGACAATGTCGTGCGCAATTCATCACGGCAGTACCTGGCGTAGTCTGCCGTCTCTGCTACCAGGTACTCCAGCAATTCCCGCGTAAGGAAAAGCTGAACGAA